>NC_083576.1:54694137-54994137 GCF_027579695.1 Neoarius graeffei
CTTTATCCTTCTACAGGGTCGCAGGCAAGCTGGAGCCTATCCCAGCTGACTACGGGCGAAAGGCGGGGTACACCCTGGACAAGTCGCCAGGTCATCACAGGGCTGACACATAGACACAGACAACCATTCACACTCACATTCACACCTACGGTCAATTTAGAGTCACCAGTTAACCTAACCTGCATGCCTTTGGACTGTGGGGGAAACCGGAGCACCCGGAGGAAACCCACGGGGAGAACATGCAAACTCCGCACAGAAAGGCCCTCGCCGGCCCCGGGGCTCGAACCCAGGACCTTCTTGCTGTGAGGCGACAGCGCTAACCACTACACCACCGTGCCGCCCCGTGCTTGAGAGTATGTATGATAAATAAAGTCTTCTTCTTCTTCTCTCACCCTACCCCCCTTTTCCATCAGGCAGCACTCTGCTCATGAATATTCAGCTCCAAAGCCAGTTCTCAAGCCATGAGTGGAGACACTCAGATGAGGGGCGGCATAATTCTAATGAGCTCTTTGTGACATCGAAAAGGGGGCCAAATCTGAATGGCTTACTGATGTTTTCTGAAATAGGCAGCTAAAAGAAACTGAGTGGGTTGTCTTATTTCAGAGTTTGTGGGTTGGTAGACAATCCAGAGACACAAGTGTTTGTACACAAGCACGAAAAAGTGAGTTTTTCATAAAATGTCCTCTTTGTATTGATATGGCTTTAAAGTTAGTCTATCTGCTGAGCCTGAATCATTGATGCTGTTTGTTCGGTGTTTTTTTACACTGCACATAATTAAACAAGCTGAAAAACAAACAAATATAATAATATGAATAAATAAGTAGAACCACTGACCAAGGGGTGTGTGAAGTTGAATGCCCTCTTAAATCTATTTCATTTATTGGTCAGAAATACACTGATGGAAAAAGATGAACAAACCTTTCCCAAACGCACATAAGTTGACTAAATTTTTGGATATGCTATAGTCCATAGTAAAATGGACAACAGATTTCCCAGCACACAGTAGAAAATTATCCGTCCATCCGTTATCCGTAAACGCTCATCCTGTGCAGGGTTGCAGGCAAGCTGGAGCCTATCCCAGCTGACAATGGGCGAGAGGTGGGGTACATCCTGGACAAGTTGCCAGATCATCGCAGGGCTGAAACATAGAGACAAATAACCATTCACACTCACATTCACACCTATGGTCATTTTTCCAATAGCCTTCTGGTTTGTCCATGTGATCTTTAGCAAACTGCAGACAAGCAGCAATGTTCTTTTTGGAGAGCAGTGGCTTTCTCCTTGCAACCCTGCCATGCACACCATTGTTGTTCAGTGTTCTCCTGATGGTGGACTCATGAACATTAATATTCGCCAATGTGAGAGAGGCCTTCAGTTGCTTAGACGTTACGCTGGGGTCTTTTGTGACCTCGCCGACTATTACATGCCTTGCTCTTGGAGTGATCTTTGTTGGTCGACCACTCCTGGGGAGGGTAACATTGGTCTTGAATTTACTCCATTTGTACACAATCTGTCTGACTGTGGATTGGTGGAGTCCAAACTCTTTAGAGATGGTTTTGTAACCTTTTCCAGCCTGATGAGCATCAACAATGCTTTTTCTGAGGTCCTCAGAAATCTCCTTTGTTCGTGCCATGATACACTTCCACAAACATGTATTGTGAAGATCAAACTTTGATAGATCACTGTTCTTTAAATAAAACAGAGTGCCCACTCACACCTGATTGTCATCCCATTGATTGAAAACATCTGACTCTAATTTCACCTTCAAATTAACTGCTAATCCTAGAGGTTCACATACTTTTGCCACTCACAGATATGTAATATTGGATCATTTTCCTCAGTAAATAAATGACCAAGTATAATATTTTTGTCTCATTTGTTTAACTGGGTTCTCTTTATCTACTTTTAATACTTGTGTGAAAATCTGATGATGTTTTAGGTCATGTTTATGCAGAAATATAGAAAATTCTAAAGGGTTCACAAATTTCAAGCACCACTTTAATAATTATGAATGTATCAAATCATTTTGTGTATGCATTGTGTGTACTTGTTTTGTCTTTTTGTTTGTCTGTTCTAGGGTGGGTTTGATACCAAAATTTTGGGTTCCGTATGGTACCCGGCATCGCAAAATGGTAATGATACTAATTCAGTAAGTAAGTAAATAAATACATATTCATACAAACTGATGAAATTACTAAACATCAAAAGTTGAATTTTGTAAACACTGCATTAAATGGGTGAAAACATTGACTTCCTGCTTCTGTCTGTCTGTGGGTGTGTGTAGAAAGAAGGATTTACAAGTAGGCTAATTTTGCAAACATATGACTAAGGTTATTTCTGTAGCCTCATTATTCTTTCATTCATTAATTCATTAAGGAGTAGACTGCTAAGCAGGCTAAGGCTGCATCCACACAAATACGTTTTAGTTTTAAAATGGCATTTTCATTTTAAAATGAAAAAGATATCCGTCCAGGTGAGCATTTTAGCTCTGTTTATCAGAAATAATATTCATCCATACTAACACTTCTGAAAATGCATATCACATGACCATGCATGTACACTGAGTAGGTATGAGGGTATTTCAAAAAGTTCTCAGCCTCAGCCAGAAAATGTCACAGGAGAAAGATTGTTCTTGCATTATTTTTCAACACAGTCTCCTTTAACTTCAGTGAACTTGGTCAGGTGAGCATGGGGCAACAGTTCAAAGCCATATTTGTCTGCTTCTTCCACTGCCACCTGTTCTGTGTGGACGGGCTCATTGTCCTGGAGCAACAGCACACCAGCTCGAAGTTTTCCTCTCCTTTTTTCTTTGATTTGCTTCTTTCATTTGAGTTTTTGTGGAAAGTGGTGTAAGGCTTTATAGTATACGGTTATGCCCCAAAATGGGAGTTACCCCCCCTTGTTTCCGGGTGAGGCCGAAAACTTTTTGAAGTACCCTCTTATACACTGGGCTGTGCCAGTATAAACAACTGATACCATTTATGTTCTTCCGGGAAAGGATCACATGATAGGAGCATGATGAATCACAGAAGGATGCGTCGTGACTGAAAAGACCCAATCAGAAAGCGAACGTGGGGTTCTGCGTCATGGTTTCCAAACGTCTCTGCTTTTGCCTGTCGACATTAAAATGCTACCCCAGAGTTTTCAGACTCAAACGAGGCCAGGAGCATTTCCAAAGGTCTCCATTTTGGAGGCTCGTAAACTCTTGAGAAGTATTGATGCCAGGTGTAAACGTTGCAAAAGTGATGCATTCTAAAACTAAAATGTGTTAACGAGGACGTAGTGAAGACAAATGGCAGCCTCAGCACCATCATCACAGTGGCTGGTTGCCAGTTATCCCCATGTAACATGAGGTCTGCTAAATGTATGTTACAAGCGGGTCAGTTTGTTGGCTAGATTCAGGATGGAAGACATTGTGAATAAGCTAACCATGGACAAAGTTCTGTACCTATCATTTAGACAATCTTATTTTTACTTTATTTATGTGATCATCGTGTGCACCTTCCATTCCTCGAATTCTTTGTATAAATTGGGATGTATGTGCATCTAATGTTTCATCAGTTTAGATGTATTGCCTCCTCCCACCACACATGACCTGAGGCACCATTTGCACAAAGGTATAGAAGGAGACGCCACCTCTCCGCTATCACTTACCCTAAAAGCAAAATGTATCACATCTCACTCAGAGAGCCTTGTACCAGCAATCTAATGTTACTAGTTTGTTCAGCAGTTGCCAAATCCATAGCCCCAAAAATAGCGAGATAACTCTAAGCAGTGTGGCATGTTACTGGTTAGAGGAAGAGCTCTTCCACTGTTAGTGTTAAAGTGCTAGTCTTATGAAAATGACATCACCCCTGGAAATTCTCATCTCATCTCATCTCATCTCATCTCATCTCATCTCATCTCATCTCATCTCATTATTTCTAGCCACTTTATCCTGTTCTACAGGGTCGCAGGCAAGCTGGAGCCTATCCCAGCTGACTACGGGCGAAAGGCGGGGTACACCCTGGACAAGTCGCCAGGTCATCACAGGGCTGACACATAGACACAGACAACCATTCACACTCACATTCACACCTACGGTCAATTTAGAGTCACCAGTTCACCTAACCTGCATGTCTTTGGACTGTGGGGGAAACCGGAGCACCCGGAGGAAACCCACGCAGACACGGGGAGAACATGCAAACTCCACACAGAAAGGCCCTCGCCGGCCACGGGGCTCGAACCCGGACCTTCTTGCTGTGAGGCGACAGTGCTAACCACTACACCACCGTGCCGCCCCCTGGAAATTATACCTTATAAAACTAGCTATGTTAAATAGTTTACTGTCTAATTTGTATTTTAATACAAGACTGGGAACATGTTCTATTTAGCTGGTAAAGTTTGGTTCTTTGAGTCTGCCATTACACGAATGCATTCCTGGTAAGTTACTGTTAATTTAAAGGAAGTGACGTCATATGTGCAACGCTTGAAAGTTCGTGGCATTTATAGCTTCGTCTGCTTTCCAAAGTGTAGCACGTTTTTAACTATTTTTTTTATTCCACAACAAAACTAAAACTAAAGCATGCCTCCTAAGCGGTGTGTTGTTCAAGGCTGTTCAAGTGTAGCTGATTAAAAAGAAAGTGGAAATTTGATCCATTATAGCCCAAAGTCGGCAGGACGCTTATTGAATGAATGGGTTCAATTTGTACGGACAAAGAGAGGTAACTTCAAGCCGACAGGACGGTTTGGTGTCTGCTCCATACATTTTGAAAAAGATAAATTTGTGAGGTAGATTCACATAGAAGGATTTGAGCGATGTCTGGTATGTGGAGCAGTTCCTATGATCTGGAAACAGAAGTCAGAAGCGCCATCCCAAAGAGCTCGCTGCACAGGAAGTGTCAAGCTTGTGTTTAGCCTGTTGCTTGAATTTATTAGTTGTCCTTAGTCTTTTATCCTTTTCACTGATAGCAGTTGTGAAATTTTATACAAGGCTAAATAATGGCAGTAATTAGGCACTTACTTTTATTTTCAGTGCCGGCAGGAGTGGCTACTGTGTTGTGCCATATGCAGTGTGCGCAGCAAGCGTGCAGCAGCCAGGAATGTGTTAGGATTCACCTCCAAAGCTAAGTCGCCCATAAAACTACAATTTTTTTGGTTCTAACAGTACCAATTAGGACCATGTAAACCCTTTCAATTTTGATACAACGTTAAGTAGTGTTGGGGGGGCATGACGCATTAACCGTTATTTATTTTTACTAAAATCACCATATCTCTGCAACCATAAAATATTTTTTTCCCAAAACCTTTATTCATCACATGCACACTGAAATTCATCCTCTGCATTTAACCCATCTGAAGCAGTGAACACACACGCACAGCAGTGGGCAGCCACACCAGAGCGCCCAGCCACACCAGAGCGCCCAGGGAGCAGTCAGGGGTTCGGTACCTTGCTCAAGGACACCTCAGTCCAAGGCCGCCCCACGTCAACCTAACTGCATGTCTTTAGATTGTGGGGGAAACCAGAGCACCCGGAGGAAACCCACACAGAACATGCAAACTCCACACAGAAAGGCCCTCGCCGGCCGCTGAGTTCAAACCCGGAATCTTCTTGCTGTGAGGCAACCGTGCTAACCACTACACCACCATGCCACCCAATCTTCAACCTACAATCTTCTTCCTGTCACACCTGCGCGCCATGGCATGTGCATCAGTCAGACTCTCAGACGCGCCCTGGACTGCGTGTGCGCCGAGCGGACACTTGCATGCGTGCCATGAACTATGCACACCTGCACAAGATGAAGGCACAATCAGTGCATCTATATAAAGACTCTGAAAACACGCTCACTGTGAAGTACTGTGCTATGTTATGTACACATTACTGAGCCTTCTCTCCTATTTTCTTAATTCCTGTGGTGTTTTTTTTTTTTTTTTGGTGCTTCCGTCTTTGCCTGTGTTAATCTGTTTATGCCTCGCCCGACCTTTTGCTTGTTTGCTGTTTTTGATCTCTGCTCACCGATTTGGATTGCTTGTTGTCAGCTTTATAAATAAAATAAAGATGCATCTTCTGTACACACATCCATTTCCAACCTTTCCCTGACACTTACGGTGTCCCTTTACAGAGAGCTGATTTTAAGGTGAATCGAACCTGTTTGAAATTTTAAGGAAAAGTCTCGACAATAATCATGGAATTGGCACAAAGGAAAAGGCCATTGCAAGGTTAATTTATAATCACTCTGTGATAAACTTCCCTGTGTATTTCTGAATCTTGTTGTTGCCTTTTTGTCCATTGAAACACATGTGACATTATATTGCATCTCAAAACATGATTTCAATATCAAATGAATGGACACGTCGTCCTGTTATCTCTCTGAACTAACTCATCTTTTTTTCTGTATTTATAGGCTCTGAAAGGGATTCTCTCACAACATGAGTGAAATGTAAGAAGATCATAGGTATTGGAATTAAATAAAAAAATCTTTTATGGTTGCAGAGATATGGTGATTTTAGTAAAAATAAATAACGGCTATTGTGCCATGCGACCCCCCCCACACACACACACACAAACACAACTCTACTTAACATTGTAGCACAAAATACAAAGGGTCTACATGGTCCTTATTGGTACTGTTAGAACCAGAAAAAGATTGTAGTTTTATGAGCGACTTAGTTTTGGAGGTGAATCCTAACACATTCCTGGCTGCTGTATGCTCGCTGTGCACAATGCATATGGCACAACGCACCAGCCACTCCTGCCGGCTCCAGCACTGAAAGTGAAATTTAGTGCCTAATTACTGCCATTAATTCGCCTTGTGCCTACTAAGTGAGGTTACAAAGATGACAATTACAAAGAGACACTGCTTTATCATAACTGTGAAAGTTAAAGGAGATACTCAGAACCATGGCCTCACTTCCATTTATAAATACCTTGAGACCTCAAGAATGGCATAGGAATAGTCTAAGTGTTAACAAAAAATCTAATATAGTAATTTTTACGGTTAAAGTGATTCATATAGGTAACGGTCTGAGTGAATGACCTTGGCGTCCCTAACGGCACAGCAGGAAGTCTATCGGTCTCATCGCCATTTCCTCTGTAGTAAAACACAGAGCTGACTGCAACTCCGATCCTCCATTTTGAGCTAATTTATCGCCATGCCATGTAGATGTGCCAGCAACATGACAGAAGGTGGAATTACGTTGCATTCATGGTCCAAGAATGTTCAAACTGCAAAGATTTGGACGCGTTTTGCGAGAAGTTCACAGGCACATTGGGCACCTATGAAGTGGTCTCTCCTCTGCCCTACACATTTTACTGAAGACTCGTACAAAACCTCTGACCTGTTGAGGAGTGTTGGCTATAAGCCCATATTGAAAGAGGGTGCAGTACCAACAATTAAATAAAACTACAAGAAAAGGAAAGTATTAATTTTATTTATTTATTTTTTAAAAAGGAAAGATAGTTCAGTTGCACTAGTCCTCCTGGAGTGTGAGCTGAGGGTTGTTGCTAAAACCCGGGATGGAACAGGACGTGACATATCGCTCGGGCAGTGACCTCCCCAGGGTTGTTGCTAAAACTGGTGACGTCCCGGGTTTTAGTAATTGCCTGAGCCGAGCAGTAATGGCAGAGTACTCAGTATGGAGAAAATGGAGAATGAGTGGACCAGCCGTCTGATTTTTCCGTTGGATATGCTTGCCTCAGCAGCAATATCTTGCCCTTACATGGAAGAAGCGAATGAATGGAGAACTGAATGAATAACTGAAAGTCAGATTGTTTTGAAACAATCAGCCACAAGATCGGCCTTCAAGACGCAAGAACACAGACGGGTAAGATCCGACTCTCATTTGGATACAAAACAACATGTTTACCTGAATTTACAACCCCGATTCCAAAAAAGTTGGGACAAAGTACAAATTGTAAATAAAAACGGAATGCAATAATTTACAAATCTCAAAAACTGATATTGTATTCACAATAGAACATAGACAACATATCAAATGTTGAAAGTGAGACATTTTGAAATTTCATGACAGCAACACATCTCAAAAAAGTTGGGACAGGGGCAATAAGAGGCTGGAAAAGTTAAAGATACAAAAAAGGAACAGCTGGAGGACCAAATTGCAACTCATTAGGTCAACTGGCAATAGGTCATTAACATGACTGGGTATAAAAAGAGCATCTTGGAGTGGCAGTGGCTCTCAGAAGTAAAGATGGGAAGAGGATCACCAATCCACCTAATTCTGCGCCGACAAATAGTGGAGCAATATCAGAAAGGAGTTTGACAGTGTAAAATTGCAAAGAGTTTGAACATATCATCATCTACAGTGCATAATATCATCAAAAGATTCAGAAAATCTGAAAGAATCTCTGTGCGTAAGGGTCAAGGCCGGAAAACCATACTGGGTGCCCGTGATCTTCGGGCCCTTAGATGGCACTGCATCACATACATGCATGCTTCTGTATTGGAAATCACAAAATGGGCTCAGGAATATTTCCAGAGAACATTATCTGTGAACACAATTCACCGTGCCATCCGCCATTGCCAGCTAAAACTTTATAGTTCAAAGAAGAAGCCATATCTAAACACGATCCAGAAGCGCAGATGTCTTCTCTGGGCCAAGGCTCATTTAAAATGGACTGTGGCAAAGTGGAAAACTGTTCTGTGGTCAGATGAATCAAAATTTGACATTCGTTATGGAAATCAGGGACGCCATGTCATTCGGACTAAAGAGGAGAAGGACGACCCAAGTTGTTATCAGCGCTCAGTTCAGAAGCCTGCATCTCTGATGGTATGGGGTTGCATTAGTGCGTGTGGCATGGGCAGCTTACACATCTGGAAAGACACCAGCAATGCTGAAAGGTATATCCAGGTTCTAGAGCAACATATGCTCCCATCCAGACGACGTCTCTTTCAAGGGAAGACCTTGCATTTTCCAACATGACAATGCCAAACCACATACTGCATCAATTACAGCATCATGGCTGCGTAGAAGAAGGGTCCGGGTACTGAACTGGCCAGCCTGCAGTCCAGATCTTTCATCCATAGAAAATATTTGGCGCATCATAAAACGGAAGATACGACAAAAAAGACCTAAGACAGTTGAGCAACTAGAATCCTACATTAGACAAGAATGGGTTAACATTCCTATCCCTAAACTTGAGCAACTTGTCTCCTCAGTCCCCAGACGTTTACAGACTGTTGTAAAGAGAAAAGGGGATGTCTCACATGGCCTTGTCCCAACTTTTTTGAGATGTGTTGTCATGAAATTTAAAATCACCTAATTTTTCTCTTTAAATGATACAGAGTCAATCCACAGTCAGGGAAGTCAAATCAGTCTTAGTTGAGCAAGTCAGTAACGGTATTTCTTACTTTCACCATAAATTTGTATTTATATGACTTTGGTCTATAGCTGTCAAAGGCCTTGGCCTTAAAACTGGTTCCTGCTGTGACATCACGCACCCAGGCTCAGCGGGGCAGCTCAAATGCCAACTTTGCGGTCGATTTTAACTCTCAAAAATATATAATTTTTATTCCCATTTATGCAGCATGCAAGAGTCAAGGATGGAGATACTATCCACTCAGAAATATATTTAAAAAATAAAGGTTCTGCATATCTCCTTTAAACACCAAATCAGTAAAAAATAATGAATAAGCAAACTATGATTTGTACCGTGTATTAACTGCTGGGTTCCAGAAAACTGCTCGAGCAGTTGTTGCTCTTCTACTTCATGAGTGAGTTAGTTTGCATATTCATCTGCCTCTTTCTCTGTGGCTACAGGTTCTAAATCATCCTCAGACAACCAACCAAAGATTGAGGATGAATTTGAAGAGCTTTTGTTATCTTTTTCAAAAGAATCAGTATCAAGAACACACGCCACTGCAGAGAATAGTAGACAGTCTTTGTGGACACAAAAGAAGGCAGTGGTGTAAATGACGTCACACATGCAGAGCCGCTGACCTGTAAATCGCTGCAATCTAAAATTGGCGGACAAGCTTTTAGTGATTTTTGAAACTAAACAACTTTACAACTTTTTTGAGCATATCATACACAGAAAACCCAGCATTTTATGATGTCATTTTCATTAGACTAGCACTTTAAGGCCTTTACACACTGGGGCTGCTTTTTTTCTTGCAATTAATTCACACATTAATTTTTTTTGAATTGTTCTTTTTGTCACGATTCACACAGAATGAAAATATTACACTGCGAAAAAGGAACATAGTTTTTTTTTGCAGTGAGGTAAATTTTTCTGAGCTTTCACAACGTGAATAATTGCATCAAACAATCACGTTGTGAAGAACAGACATCATGTGGTGACGTAGGAGACAGATGGCAAAACAGCTTCTGCTATGCACCGGCGTCACTCACATCTGAGAGCTGAGTGTCTATATTTCCATGTAGTTTTATTTCTATCTTTAATCTAGAGCATGGACTTTCAATTTGAGAGCAGAATTTATTAATTTCACGTTCATATTTTGCGTCTGTGAGTATAAGATTCACGAGTGCACAAAGCAGTCTGAGTGTGAGCAGGGGCTATTTGAGAGAGAGGGCAGGTTTTTTTTAACAGAAGCAGAGCAAATCTGCACGTGAGTAGGGGCTATTTGGGGGGAGGTCACTGCAAAATCTGAATGTGAAATGAATAAATACTGCTCTCACATTGAAAGATTGAAAGACCACATTATTGATTAAAGATAGGAATAAAACTCTGTATTATTTCACCCATGAACACCCAACACTGATTGTTTTTTTTTCTTGTTGTCCCGTCTCTCAGCTTCAACTCTTTAATGAAACTGTGAAACTCTCTCTGTTTGTTGTTTGTACCAAAATCTTTCTCTTTCTTGAGAGCATGTGTATACTTATTGTCTTCATCACTGCTAGATGAAGCCTTCATTCACTTAGGAAACTACTGACAGTCGCTGTGGAAAACCAATGTGAAACAAACCTAAAATACTACACGGAATATTTTTAAAAATTGCATCGGGCTTGGTGTGCATACTCATCTCATTCTCATTATCTCTAGCCGCTTTATCCTTCTACAGGGTCGCAGGCAAGCTGGAGCCTATCCCAGCTGACTATGGGCGAAAGGCGGGGTACACCCTGGACAAGTCGCCAGGTCATCACAGGGCTGACACATAGACACAGACAACCATTCACACTCACATTCACACCTACGGTCAATTTAGAGTCACCAGTTAACCTAACCTGCATGTCTTTGGACGAAACCGGAGCACCTGGAGGAAACCCACACGGACACGGGGAGAACATGCAAACTCCACACAGAAAGGCCCTCACCGGCCCCGGGGCTCGAACCCAGGACCTTCTTGCTGTGAGATGACAGTGCTAACCACTACACCACCGTGCCGCCCTGGTGTGCATACTTTCTGTGAAAAATTTCACATGCAAATTTTTCGCATTTTCATATTACAATTTCTTGTTGCATCTGATGTGTTTAGACCACTAGACTTATGTCATACCCACAAGCTGTCGGTTTAAAGGGTGGAATTAAAAGCAAACGCTTAAAGGCACATTTAAAAGTATGGTGAAAAAGCGGCAAAATGCAGCAATGTTTACTCCTGAAAATTGTAAATTGATGATACCGTGGAGCGTCACGGTGATGTAGTGGTTAGCGCTGTCGCCTCACAGCAAGAAGGTCCGGGTTCGAGCTCCGTGGCTGGCGAGGGCCTTTCTGTGCGGAGTTTGCATGTTCTCCCCATGTCCGCGTGGGTTTCCTCCGGGTGCTCCGGTTTCCCTCACAGTCCAAAGACATGCAGGTTAGGTTAACTGGTGACTCTAAATTGACCGTAGGTGTGAATGTGAGTGTGAATGGTTGCCTGTGTCTATGTGTCAGCCCTGTGATGACCTGGCGACTTGTCCAGGGTGTACCCCGCCTTTCGCCCGTAGTCAGCTGGGATAGGCTCCAGCTTGCCTGCGACCCTGTAGAAGGATAAAGCGGCCTAGAGATAATGAGATGAGATGATACCATGTCATTTCAAATGTCAAATTTCCTGGGAAAGGTTTGTTTGGCTCAATTTGTGGCAGTTATTTTGCTCTGAATCCGAGTGCAGTTGTGGTGTTTGTGGTCATCTGCTTAAACGAACCACACTAAGGGGAAAAACACATTGGGGATCCACTCAAACAAACTGAACATCCATCCAGCCACCCATCCATTATCTGTAGCCACTTATCCTGTTCTACAGGGTTGCAGGCAAGCTGGAGCCTATCCCAGCTGACTGTGGGTGAGAGCAGGGCTTAATTTGAGCCGGAACATGACGGAACAAGATCCGGAACCTCCGTCGTCGGATCCGGCAGCTATTTTCATTTCATTCGGTGTTCCGGCAGCTATTTAAATGGATCAGATCACCTCCGTGACCATCACAAAGGGAAAAAAAATCAAACAAGATCTAAGATCATAATGTCTGATATTATTATTATTATTTTTTTTGCCAAGTGGGCCCACTGCCGGGTCGGTCGACACGTGGTAGGTCTATTGTTCAAATGTGTTCTACGGTCTGTGGGTGCAAGTGCCAGGACCGTTTTATTTATTTACTTTCTTTATAATCTCAGTCAGATACACAAGCAAGATTAAGTCTTTACTCTGCTGTGTTTTATTATGGCCATCAATATACTGTAACCTGTGTTTGATTTGTTAATTGTTGATCCAGTTGTTGCCTTAACGCAGGGGTCTGCAATGGCTCGGGAGCCAGATGTGGCTCTTTTGGTGACTGCATCTGGCTCGCAGATTAATCAGCTCACATTGAGATCAAGAAGTACACCTCCATTTAATGAAAAAGTCAGTTAGCTGTCCGCAAAGCAAAGCCTTTTGACAAAGAACATGGCGAAAAGGGAAAAAAGGTGACTGGTAGGCTACCGTACATTTCAACAGGAATGGACAGAGAAATTCGCCTTTGTGGGGTGAGAGTGTTCTGCTTTGTGTCCAATAGGCCTATACAATGACAAGATTGCATCAATGAAACAATGAAATAAAGTGGCACTTCGAAACACGCCAAGCTACGTTTGCGTCAAAATATTCAGTGGGGGACAGGAGGAAGACGGCATGTCAAGAGCCTCTTCATTATGAAAAAGAATATATTACACTCAAATTGTTGGTCATACGTAAAAATGCATTTTAGTTGTATTCAGCGTCACTTTTTATATATGGCTCTCACGAAAATGTATTTGAAAATATGTGGCTTTCATGGCTGTCTCAGCCAAAAAGGTTCCCGACCCCTGCCTTAATGTATGTGTGGAGAGCGAGAGTGAACTTGAGTGCCTGTTTGGAGAACGTTCTGAGCGTTGTCCATTGTTGTCCAGGATTTGATAACTGGTGCTGTTGCAATACATGTCATGCAATAGGCGTGTGTGCGTAAAGTTATAGTAAACCGCCCCCCGCCTTTTTTTTTTTTGAGTCGCCAGACCCACCCACCTCCTGCGTTCCGGGACCTCCCACTTCACAAATTAAGCACTGGGTGAGAGGCAGGGTACACCCTGGACAAGTCGCCAGGTTATCGCAGGGCTGACACAGAGACAAACAACCATTCACACCTACGGTCAATTTAGAGCCACCAGTTAACCTAACCGCATGTCTTTGGACTGTGAGGGAAACCGGAGCACCTGGAGGAAACCCACACAGACATGGGGAGAACATGCAAACTCCACACAGAAAGGCCCTCGCTGGCCACTGGGCTCGAACCCAGGACCTTCTTGCTGTGAGGCGACAGTGCTAACCACTACGCCACCATGCCGCCCAAACTGAACATATACAGTATATTTGGCTAAGTTTTTCTATTGTTTCTATTCCTGTGCCAACTCAATAGCTCGGAAGAAGAGGCTTTTTCCTCATTGTTTTTCTCACCTCTTCTCTTTTCCTTAAAATCTTGTAAACAATCTGCAGCAAAAGAGGCTGTTTTTAGACTAATCTCAAAATCCTCATTCACGCCGAGCTATGAACTCCCTAATCTGCTTGAAAAGAAAGGGATTTGAGGCAGTCAAATGCTTCATGTTGACATGCTGATGATCTAAAACCAGCTGTCACAGGATGACACTATGAAAGGACCATGATGCAACTATACACAGTAATTAAGAGAGCATCCACGACTGTAGAAAACAGATAGAGACAAAGATCAAATCAGTCCCACAGGAACAGGCTTCTGATGCCTCTAGAGATTACACGGAGCTGTATCTTGATGCCGTGACAGAGACAACTGGATGAAGCAGGAAGAGATTGATTTCTTGTTGTTTTAAACAGGGTTAAAAATAGTATTGCTCAAGCTCTTCCTGACATAACAGAGCCGACAGTGTTTTAAAACTTTAAACTTCAGCATGAGAGCATGTGTTGGAGCTGGGTGGGAACGTTCAGGAGCCGAGAGAGGAAAACGAGGCTGATGCATGCAACAGTGGCGCAGTTGAAGGTTGCACTTAAACACAGACACAGTCACAGCCGTACACTCTGAGGGCAAGCTTGAAAAGAAGTCTAAAAGGTGCAGGAATTTCAGCACTGATGGGATTACGGAGAAGAGAAGGTCTTAAGACCTCCAGGTGGGAGTAGCAGTGCAAAAATCCAGACGAATCAGCATGGAATGCAGTATTATTAAAACAATACAGCACTGACAGGCTTATAGCTTCCACCCATGAGAAAAGGGTAAAGATAAATAAATCAGTGTCAGTGCTTGACATTCTTACCATCTGCTTGGTGAATTATTCAAATTTGCAATAAATGCTAGCGCAGAAACTGGTGATGCCGAGTAATTAGCTCCCTGACAGAGGTGACGCATGACAGCTCGTTATGACTTTTCCTAGCTGATGTTTTTTTGACTTTTGTTAAAGTGTTAGGACCACAGAGCCTACTACAGTGCTATTGCTGCAGTTATTTAAACCCCTGTCCCCCCAGGGCAAAATGACTGATCAGGTTCTGTGACCCCACTACGCTGATTGAATGCCAACCCCCTAAAATGTCAGTACCAGTGCCAAGAGGAAGTCAGCTCATATCTAACCTTCATCAGGTGAAAAGGACATAGCTCTCTGTCATCCTAACTTGATTAAAAAAAAGGGAGAAAAAAACAAGATTAGGGTGTATACAGACATCAAGTGACAAAAGTTGTAACATAATAGACTCTTGCCTCAAAATCAGAAATCCAATAAAAGTTCGTGATAATTAAATTAATCCCAAAAGTGATTAGTTCTTTAAAAGAAAGTGTGGTCTTCTACTACTTAAATTGGCTCTTGCAGACGTTAATAAGTGTCTCATGGGCACTGGAGGAAATGGAGCAGGTCATATGGTCAATAGGTGATCTTTTTTAAGCATGCAATGCCAAAAAGCCTAGTGGTCCTGTGAGACTAAGCCACACTACACTCATGACATCGGCACCAGAAACCAAGACTTCACACAAAAACTGTCTGGAACAGCCTGCGACTGAAATAATGTCTCAGTCAGAGCAAGGCATTGTCTTTAAAAGCTAAACTTTAGCCGTAACATAAAGGTTATCAAAGTATAAATACACTAAATGTCCAATTGGATATGCAATTGAATATTATGAGATGACTCAGTAAGCACAATAATGCCGTATCTTAATTTGCTTACAGTATTTCCATATTTTGAGTGCATAGGTGTGTTCACACTGCTAAATATGGCAACATGCAGTGCACTATGCGTCGCCAGATTTTGTACTCATCACGGTCAAAAAGTTGAGTGTGCAATGCTGTACACTTCTCACCCTCAATGGTCGCAATCTTGGCTAGGTAGCAGAAGGAGAGGGACAACCAACTTATTTTCAGCAAATCAGAGGAAGGCATGTTGTCAAAGCCAATGATGACATAATTTCCATGGTGCATGAAACACAAGGCACACATAAGTGAAGAGCAAATTGAGCAAAAAAAAAAAGCCAGCAGATATTTTTCCAGGTGATGCGACAATCACAGTCAAAATGCGATCATCATTTCCATTAAGTTTACAACTTACCATGTTCGATTTGAGACGACCCTGTCAAAATTCACTTACCATGCAAGTACGTACATAGTGTGCACAGCGTACTGCATGGAAGTGTACTAATGGAAGTATGCAAATTGAGATACCGTGTACATCACCTTTCTAAATGAGCTAAAAATATGCTTCATGTTTGTTTCATGGATGCATGACCACCGCATGATGTATTTAATAATAAAAATAATCTTCTCTTCCATACACCAGGGGTTCTGCATCCTGTGATAACTTTAACAGATGCCCCTCAGCAAAGACTAATTTTATAAACATATTCAAGCTTGTCAAATACTTATAGCAAACGTGTTCAACAACATTTGGACTATTTATCGTTGCTATAAAGTTTCCATATAAATAAATCCATATAAATAAAGTATATCAAGTAAAATGTCCACTGATAGAACAAATTAGATCTATTTCAAGTACTATTCAATTCAAGTGACCAGTCCTGGGAAAAAAGAAAAAAAAAAGCCCTTGACTATGGTTTATTGCCCCCTGTGAGTCTCTGGACCAAACTTTGAGAAGCTCTGCGATACAAAATACATCTCAGTTCAGCAGTACTGCCTTGCAGACCGACATTCACATCTCCACTCCAGGGTGTACAAGAGTAACATATTTTGTTGGGGGTGCTGCAGGTTGATGTTGTTTCTGAAGGATACTCCATTCTCTCCAGTTGTGCTACATATACTATAAGTGTCAATTATATTACACTCCATATAAAAGCCAGTCATGGAGGCTGAAGAGCCTGTTCTATAGACCTGTGCATTAATATATCCATTCACGCCCATTGTCTTTCAATCTCTCTCTCTCTCTCTCTCTCTCTCTCTCTTTGTTAGGTGCCACTGGACCGAGACTGCTCCAGGCACCGATAGAAATTCAGTTCCAACCCTAATGATATAGTTCACTGGTCGAATTAAGCATGGTAGATTTAGTATCATTAAAACAAGCATCTTTGGGAAGGAACGGAATCAGGATTAAATGAAGGGTAAGTGAGAATGATTCCCTATCCATCTGTGAAGAATGGGAAAAGAACTGCAGGCCTTCCCCAAATCAGACCACATTAGTTCACACTCCAATAAAATAAGAACTAAGAGAATGAAGAGAGCCACACACAATATACAGTATAAGATACAAGAATACCTAAGTTAGAATTTGACAAAGGGAATATCTTTATTTTTTCCATGGTACAGAGGTTCCTCTACATTGTTTTAAATTATATATATAATATATCCTATATATCCATCCATCCATTATCTATGGCCGCTTATATATATATATATATATATATATATATATATATATATATATATATATATAATTTATTTATTCTTGGTACACACCTAAAATTCATCTTTCAAAAAGATGGAAAGATTTCATTTCAAAAGATAAACTACTCACTCATTCTCAATGGTTTTTTTTCTTATTTCACCACACAAAGTCTAAAAATCAAATATTCATTTGACTATTCACTCCAAATATGAAAACAGCCCACTGCAGTACATTTCTATGTGAACAGTCGACCCTGAAGTACATGCAGGCTATTCTACGGATTTGAATTTGTAACCTTATTCAGTCAAGGATCACATTAACGCAGAAATTGTGCTTTTTTACACACAAAAATGCCAAAAAATGCATGTTCAGAATTTTAATGTGTCCTGGGATACAGGGCTCCTACTTGAAGAATTTTTCCCAATTGCCTTGGCAAATCTGTCAGATTATGTTGTTTAACAAACAAAGCAAAAGCAAGCAGAACGAAAAGGTCACAACATCATGGTTGCCATATAGAGGACGATGATGTCATTGCAACTGCGGATTTGTTTATGCAGCCACATTGCCGAGCAAGCTTTCTGTTTGACATCGACCGGCATAAGTTTATGTAAGTGATTGTAAGCTCAATTTAGTAAACATCTACAGATAAATGTGTAGAAGTTACATTGAAAAGAACAATTCCAGAGACCTGTAGTGGTTTTGGATGTAATAACAGACGTGGAGATAAGCCTAGTGTAACTTTTCACTGCTTTCCGGCAAACCCAGAAAGACGAGAAAAATGACAAGCTGCAGTTAAACAGGAAGACTGGATGCCAAACAAAAGATTTCTGTGTGTGTGGAGAACATTTTATATCAGGTTAGTGTGAAAGCTCTGTGCAACATTAAAATGTAGATCTGGATGTGGACTTTGGATATGATATATTTTATTAGACCGGCATGTATGAAACCTGCCTCGAAATATTAGTAGGCATCTGTACTTTTGTAAGTCTTGAGCATCTCCAGTGTATTAGCAGTACCAAATACTAAATAGTTCAAGATGTCATAGTGTCCCAAATCCAGCAGCTGGTTTGCCGTACACTTTTCAAGTGGAATAAATACATTTGTGGGTAAATTAAGAAGAACAAGCCTTGATTTTTTTTTTTTTTGTCACATGTAAACTCAAGCACAGCGAAATTCCTCCTCTGCACTTAATCTATCTGAAGCTGTGCATGCGCAAACACACACACACACACAGAGCGAGAGAGAGAGCAGTGGGCAGAATATGGCGAATGCTGCGTGAAAAAGAAAAATCTGTGACATCAGTGAAAGACCTCTATATTCTATTCCAGGTTAACCACTCGCAAAGAATGTAAACCTAAAGTATTTGGGACCCACAAAAAATGCCAGGGACCCCAATTTGTCCAGTCATGTGGGTCCCTGGACCCAGAATGAAAATTTCTAGCGGCATCCTTGCCTGTTTTCTTAAAAATTAAGATAAAAATGGGATCGGCATATGTTTAAATAAATCTGGGGTGACTTTAATGTTCCTAAATTGCTGCACCTGGAAAATCCTGCTGATTTTTTCAGCCTTCATTAATCGTTGGTTATCAGGCCTCCCTGATCATCACCCTCTTGCTATTTTTAAAAAGCATGTAGAGTTCCACATTAGCATCAGGCACTAACAGCAATCTGCAATTTACCCTTCACTCTACAACCCAGTAATTGCAGATACAGATTTGGGTCATTCAAGATTGCTCATTAAGATGAACTTTCACTAAAATTAACCTGAAATTATTTTGACACTAGTTTTAAAACCAAAACTGTTTCAACATCTTTGTACGCAACGTACGCAGGCTCACGAGATGAGCAAAACAGGCCACTCCTAATAATTTCTGTGGACCACATGTGATGTCCTATTTTTCTGTCCTCCTCTAAGCACAACTGGAAATTATGACAATGGAGATTTAACCTTGACTGGGAACTTGAGAGAGGCCTGACTGCATGAGTGTGAAAGTATTTGACCCGTAGCTATTAGAATGAGGTGGACACTACAGGGACCTCCATTGTCCCAAATCAGTGCAATCTAGTCCTATAGTGGAAAACAAATGTGCGTGCCTCTTTTGAACACTGTAATATCCAAATGATACGTTAGAGAATATTTCAGCCCACAAGTCCAATGAAATCACATCAAAACTCCATAACATGAGTCCCTACTGAAGTAAACCAACATCAGCAGTTCGCTGGTAACAATGTGTACAACGGCTTTAGTGATTTAAAGTGTTTTAAAAGCAGTTATTTTGATCATACCAGTGGAGTGCTAGAACAAGTGGTTCTAACAGTAAAAGTACTACTGCAAGTCTGAGCAACACATATTGATGGAAATGGTTACAAAATGCCTCCTTTCCCCTCCACATGGGGGTTGGATTTTTTATGGTCATTGCACACCCACCAGTCACAGGAGTGCATTAGTGTGCCACTAGAGCCTGCAGGCAATAGTGCTTTTTTATTTGTTTATAATGTCAAAGCATTCCATAAATGGCTGAGGCTGTGGCGTAAATTGTGCATACTTACATTTAGGCAATTGACAAAAGCTCGTTACAACAAAACAGGGCCTCGATTCATTCGGAATGGACAGAAAATCCAATGTCGGGAGAGGTGCAGGAAGGGGGAGGCTGAGGCCAAGGGAACGAGGCACTTAAGGCCGACGCTGCAAAGGTAAATTGAAAAAGAAAACGAGGATTGAATGTTCTGTGCTAGGTTTCTCGCATTACAAGAGCAAAACACAGGTAAAATGAGACTATATATTCGTGCTGAAAGGGAGGAGGATTAGAATACAATAAATGTTAAAATACATTTTTCACAAATCGCCAGCACTTTCAATATTAACCTCTGTTATTACTCAAGGTGATAATGCATTGGGCAGCAAATATATGTTTGTACAAAATGCTTCATTTTCCTTATTTAATCATTTCATTTTTGTATCACGTTCTGTCGATGGGGTTGATGACTCAACAATGGCCAACAAAGATATTATTAACTCTGTTACAGTTTTGTTTCTTTTTTATAGACAACGTGATTATCTGAGAGATGAAGCAAGACTAGTGATTGTGTCAGAGTGTAATATCAGCATAATCAGCTGAAGCGCTATGGTCTGCACATACAAAGCCTAAGATCTTCTTCCTTAACCATCTGTCATTTTCACTCTGTTTGTTCCAGACGTCACACACATCTGTTACTATGATCTCTCTCATCTGTCTCAATATATCAGCATATTCCAGTGATACTTAATTTTCTGTGAGTTGTATCAATACGAAGTGGTTTGGAAGTCCTGGAATGAAGTGCCAACAGTTGCAGCTGACAGGGAGAGGTGGAAGCGCTCTGTGAAGGCCTTGTGCCAAAGGCACAAAGCAGATAGGTAACAGGTAACAGAGTTTTATCAATACAGTATCTCCCTACACACTGCTTTTGATGGACTGAAAGCATTTTTCTCTGCTGTTCGTACTGTATATCAGTGGCCGCCTGGGAATACCCTTCAGATTTAGACAGTTTCATATATATATAGGTTTATACACTTAAATTCATCACATTTTAAAATCTTGTAACACTCCAAAATTGCATTTGAATATTTCATTTTGAGTCCTCAGAAAATGCTGCTCTCATCATCATCTTTTCACTCCATCAATCTCTGTTTTACATGTGCCTTTTATTCAAGCTTATAAACATTTTAAAATATTGCCTGCTATTATCTGTGCAATGTGTGTATGTGCTCCTCTCTGTTTTGATGTGATCATGCAGCAGCATCGTGGACATTTTGACAGCTGCTATCTGATTACAAACTGAAGTGTTTAGGCTTATGTCCATTTTGCTGTGATACTGTATGCAACTAATCGAACATATAATCAAACGAATCTCCCAAGTGGCACAACAGTGTATGTCCTATCATTGGGAGATGATGAGTTCAAATTCCAACAATGCCACAGCCATCTGTGGCTGGGAGACAAGACAGCAAAGTTGGCCATCCTTTCTGGGTGGGAAGGATAACATTACTGTCTCTCCCTTGTCAGTCAGAGTGGCACTAACCAATCATGGGTGTCTGTGAACTCATGTATGCAGAAGAGGGTAGATAGCTCTTTCCTTCAAGTGTCAAGCTGAATTGTTACACTGCACGAGTAGCAGTTTGAAAAGATGCGGAGGTTTCATGTGTCCCGGAGAATGCACGTTTGCGCTACCCTCATAGGTGGATATGGGAAAGTTAGCTAGTGACTGGCAATTGGTAAAATCAAATTGAGGGGAAAAAGAAGGCAAGGGGCAGGGGGTGTGGGGTTGGGGGTGATCAAACCATGAAAAAAGCACACTCAACAAGATTTTAGATCTCTTCAGATCGACTGATTTGGGCTGTTTTCCAGAATTCAGCCACACCAGGTTTTCCCAAACTGCCACACATCTATCAAATACAGTGATAAACACACCTATCTAAAACTCCTTTCTCCTTTGCAAATATTTTCTGTCATAATTAGAGACTAACTAGTTGGATAATGTTATGCTAAATGTAAATCTGATGACATTATCTGTCTTTATTGTGGATAATATACATTATGGTTTTTGCAGACAAAATAATGTCTTTTACACAACATCGATCTAATTACCTTTCTAATTTTATCTGGGAACAATGTTGCATACTCACTCTTACTTGTCTTCATCTCCATCAGTGTATCTCCGCTTCACTTTGAGTAAAGGATACAATAAACCAGAGATGAAACGGTATGAAAATTTAATATCACAATTATAGTGACCAAAATTATGAAGGTTATTGGTATTATCGCAGTATTATTAAAATGTGCTGAAAATGTTCAAAAAGCATTCATACACAAACTGAAATCATTTCACCAATCATTTCATGTTCAGTTTTATATTGAAAAATGGCAATAAAATTAGCAACACTATATACATTAACATCACAACATTAGGGCTGCCACTAATTACGATTTTTCTATCTTTTAATCTATTGACTATTTTAACAATTAGTTGATTAATCTAAATGATTAATTTTCCTCCATAAAAATCAAATTGACCATTTCATTTCATTTTAGGCCTATTTTACTTTTACTGTGAGCAAGAGAGAAGGAGGACAAAAAACAATACATCATAAATATTTAACATGTAATAATGAAGACATATTCCTCATGTTCCTTTAACTTACACTTTTAATTATATTGATCACAATTATTCAGATGTTATCTATTGTATTTGTCAAATTCCCTACACAAAGAAATGTGTTTAAAATAATGGCAGAAATAAAATAATTACAAGGTACATGTCCCAACAAGCCCAACACACACACACACACTGGCACCGTCAATCAACATAGAATAAGCCGATGTTCTAGCCTAAACTTTGTCTGTCCCTCTGAGTTACATGTCAATTCTGAGATTGAGATGCTGACCTCTTCTGCTTCTCAGACCTGCTTGATCCATCCTGATGCCCTATGTCTGGCTGGAGTCTCATCACATCGCTCCTGTGGAGGACGGCCCCATGTGGACAGTTGAAAGTCACACTTGGAAGATGCTCTGAACACTTACAGTAATGCTTTTATGGCTGAGGACTACAGTTGACTTGCTAACTTTAGGACTGCAGTTTTGCACTCAAGTTTACATCAATGAAGAGTTATAACATCAACAAAACAGACTTCATGTTAAAACTGTTAAAAATGTTATAATCACGTTGGCTGTTATCACCCAAATGAGTAAGGGTTCCCTTTTGAGGTTTCTTCCTCATGTCGTCTGAAGGAGTTTTTCCTTGCCACTGTTGCCACAGGCTTGCTCATTGGGGATAGATTAGGGATAAAATTAGCTCATGTTAAAGTCATTAAAATTCTATAAAGCTGCTTTGCGACAATGTTTATTGTTAAAAGTGCTATAAAAATAAACTTAACTTAAACATTTCCTCAAACACATTCAATGGAAATTCTAAGGTACAGGAAGATGACATGATGGCTTTCATAATGAGTGTATTTAGCAGCTACAAGGACAAAATATATTAAAAAGCTCTCCTTACAAATGGTAATTTGAGAAACATGAACAGACAGCACATCTTTCCAGGGTGTACCCCAACTATTGCCCAAAGTCAGCTGGGATTGTGGCTCAAGCTTCCCCACAATGGTTCAGCTGTATAGATAATGGATGGATGGATGGATGGAATAGAAAACATTTACAGTGGTTTTGCCTTTTCTGGTGGGCTCATGCATCGTGATGGTGCTGGTATAATCTGAAGTACTCCCATACTTTCTTGGGTATTTGGAAACTTTTACACTGAATGTCTTCTTCAACTCAGTTGAACTCAAGCTGTCAAGGTTTTTTAAAACTGTAGTGTTGACTGGAGCTGACCAATAACCGGAGCCAAAAATATGGTGTTAAAAACCTTTGCATGCATGTGCATGTAATACGAGCACACAGTGTACACACATGCGCAGGTTTAGAGCAAAGCAAAGGGGGGTCCCATATACGATTCGTACATTGGGGGAGTGCCTGTTAGAGAGCGCACTTGTCCTGGGCCATCGGCATAGTGAGGTAGGGTGGCCAGTTCCTTTCCTCGCCGCCTTTAACTTCCCCAGTGTTTCCACCAGGTCCCCATTCACTGCTGGGTGGACAGGGAGCGAACCCCAGATCCCCGTCGAGCCGAGGCTCGAACCAGGGACCGTTCGCTTAGCGGTCAAGCGCTCTAACCACTTGGCCACCTGCGCTCCGCAGGTTTAGAGAATGGAGACTAATTAATCAGCATACAAAAAATGACTGACACCCAATGAGGGTGAGAGGCCCTTCTTTTGGAAAGTTAGGTCTTGGGAGCAGGGTTCTGAGAGGAGTGGAGCTAGCAGGAGTTTAGCAATGATAGATTGGTAAACTTTGCTGTGCATGGTGTGGCAGGTCGGGAGTGAGAGCTTGGAGTATTGGCCAATGGCTTGCATAGGCCCGGTAGCAGCGCTCAATCTTCCCATTAAATCTGCACCATGGCAGGGACTAAGGTTTATGAAGCTAGCTATATTAGCACAGAGATGAGTGAGAGGGGTGGGGATATATCTGGAAGATGGGAAAGTGAATAGGCGTGATTAGGGGTAGGAGGTCAATATCGGAGAACTAATGTTAGGAAGAGAAAGAAACAGAGTGAGGTTAGCTCAGGAGGAACAGAGAGCGAGGATCATGAGGAGATTTTCAAAACCCCTAAAATAGCACCCCTCACCACCTTTATTGTTGTAGTAAGGTTCAAAGGAGTGGATGGGGTAAAGAAAACAGACTTGATAAAACTTACCAACATAATTTGGGCTCAAGTAGAGGAGGTTAAATATGTGAGAGTGCTCAATGATGGGAACTTGCTAATTAAGATGTAACTCAGAGAAACAAGTTGAAAAAGCAAGAAAGTTAAAAAAATATAGAAAAAGTAAAAATCTCAAAAACAGAGCTGGGGAGCATAAGTCTGTAGTGGATAAAGTGGATAAAAAAGTGATGAGAGGAAGGGAGAAAAAAGAAACAGAATCTGTTCTAGTGGAGTTTGAGAACAGGGAATTTCCCAAGGGTTTGTACCTTGGTTATGTAAGATATTCAATAAGAGCATTCTTTGCAAAACCTATGAGATGTTTTAAATGTCAAGAATATGATCACATAGCATGCCTCCTCTTTCTCTTATAGTCTTCAGCTAAGTGTGGAGGTGACCATGAATATGGAATGCATGGTAATAGAGTTCCATCAAAATGTTGTTATTGTGGTAGTGAATGTAGTGTGGCTTACTGGGGATGTGTAGTAATGCGATGTGAAGTTAAGATTCAGCAGAAAAGTAGAAAGGAAATGATATCATATGCAGAAGCAGTAAAGATAGTAAGGGATGTAGAATACAAGCGAGATATAAGGAAGATTTGGATTGAGAAAAAAGAAAATGCCTACTTTCACAGCAGGAGTGATAAATGCAACATCTGAAGTTAAGTCTAAAACTGAAAGGATTGAATTAGTCATGAAAGCTACTGTTCATCAATTAGACATGACAGCTTAATAGTTATGGTCAGAAAATCAAGATATTTATAAAGAATAGAATAAAGAGCCTAGATATTTTATATATTCAGGAAGTCAGCAACAGTGAACTTTTGGTAACATAGTAAATGACTAGAACAAGCAAAGTTGGAATTATATGATGGAAGTTAGAAAGGGAAAGTGGATTTTCTAATATTAACAAACTACTATGAAGAATTTTATGGATACTGGGTATAAACTAGCCCAAGAGTTGGCAGTAATGCAACTTTGTGGATGCCAACTGCCTTAAAAACTTACAGAAGAAGAAGACTGACGTCTTGCATGCACTGACACTTTTTTGGCTTATCCTAGCCTAGCGACTGTTCAGCTAATTGACATTTCAATCGTTTTAGGCCTTGGTTAAGGCTGGGGGTTATGGCATTATAAAACTGCGAGGGTATAAAACTGTGGGTGAGAGTTGATTGAATAATAACTCAAACATGCAATAGCTTCTGAAAGCCTAATAACAATGACACAAGACCAATATTTACAACCATGAAAAGCAAGTGAAGCTAAACTCTCTATCTGTCTCTCGCTTCATTACCGCATGCAGGAAAAATGAATGAATCCATTTTCAACTAGCGTTTAGCAACACAATACAAAAACAGAGAGCAATTGTATTGCAGCTGAACTTAAAAAAAAACAGCAGCACATGTTTAGATTAACAAAAACATTAGATTAAAAAAAAAATCCCCACTATTTTCTTATATATTGATGATTCCATGGAAATATGTGTTAACTTGTCCTCCTGAAAACCAGAAGTGATCCATAATGGTGGGTAGGCATGAACCTGAAAATACAACATGGAGAATTATCCAGTCAAAATAAACATTAAAAGGGATTATACTAAATCTGGCTCCAGTGTGTCAACGAGCCTAAAATATTCTGAACACAAAAATGATGAAAATTTTGTGATGTTTATCGGTCTAACTCCACAATTCAGTACTACATTGTTCACAGTCTTTTGACATGTTTTCAGCAACTATTTTCTAATATGTATAATGTGCTTAGAGACCATCCATCCATCGATTATCTGTAACCGCTTATCCTGTGCAGAGTCGCAGGCAAGCTGGAGCCTTTCCCAGCTGACTATGGGTGAGAGGCGGGGTACACCCTGGACAAGTCGCCAGGTAATCGCAGGGCTGACACATAAAGACAAACAATTATTCATACCTACGGTCAATTTAGAGCCACCAATTAGCCTAACCTGCATGTATTTGGATTGTAGGGGAAACCAGAGCACCTGGAGGAAACCCACACAGACACGGGGAGAACATGCAAACTCCACACAGAAAGGCCCCCATCAGCCACTGGGCTCAAATCCAGAACCATCTTTCTGTGTGGTAAGAGTGTTAACCACTACACCACTGTGCCGCCCATGCTTAGAGACAAATTTCTGAATTTGCTTTAGACAGACTTTAACGTGAGGTTTTCAAAACTGTGGTAATCAACCGCAGTTTTAATGACAGTTAAACCAAAATGACAGTTTTACTGTGAAATCAGTAACTGTTTTATCCCTACAATAAACACTACCAACAGCAAGCAATATTCATAAGTAGAGAAAGAACATATCCTGTTAAGTAATGTCAGTAGAGATGAAGAATATAAAATAGGATTTGAGCTAATTATGCTTATAGCCTTCTCCCAAGTGAATCTGCACCACATTCTTATTAGTGTAACAAAATGTCCTTGCAAAGTCAATATCTGGTGTCTTGGGAACGAAGCACTGAAGCGCCAATTGCAAGTTTATGAAATAAAACCTCAAGCATCTTTGAAGTCTTAGGGAGATGACTGGTGTAAAGAGAGCTTAAAAAAGAGAAATGGAATAGAAAAGTGTTTGATGGCATCTCCAGAGTGTGCTTATTTAGGGAGTAAGTGTCCTCTAAATAAAGGAAGGTTATTTTAGTGTAAGTTCAAGTTCACCATTCATGTGATGCTCATTTTCCCTTAACCTCAAATGCAAGTGTACTATGCATACCAAATTTCCTTCCTTGACAAAGAATATGAAAGGAGCAAATGAGGGTGTGGTGGTGTAGTGGTTAGCACTGCTGTCTCAGGGCAAGAAGGTTCTGGGTTCAAGCCCAGTGGCCGACGGGGGCCTTTCTGTGTGGAGTTTGGATGTTCTCCCTGTGTCTGCGTGGGTTTCCTCCTGGTGCTTCAGTTTCCCTGACAGTCCAAAGACATGCAGGTTAGGCTAATTGATGGCTTGAAATTGACCGTAGGTGTGAATGATTGATTGTCTCTATGTGTCAGCCCTGTGATGACCTGGTGACTTGTCCAGGGTGTACCCTGCCTCTCGCCCATATTCAGCTGGGATAGGCTCCAGCTTGCCCATGACCCTGTACAGGATAAGCGGCTACAGGTAATGAGAGTGCTGTTTTGAACTTGGATTTTGCACAAGATGGAAAGAATTCTTCTTTGGTCTTGAGCAAATTTGCTTTAACTTTGTCTTTAACAATGAAAAGAAACTGTTCTGGAGGTAATTTTACCTGTGTTCATGCAAATGTGTGTCTTCAAACAGCAGCAGCAGCAGCCACAACAACAACAATAATGATATGGATTGCCAAAGACCACGGTGCACATTTGCATCTCCACACACCACTGTCCTCTTATCATTATTCTTAATGTGTGTAATCTCTCCCCTCTAGTGTTGTCCCTGCGGTTAAAGGCTCTTGTCATCTACTAGTAATTACCTTCACCTTTTTCTCATGAGAACATCTAGCTCCAGTGTGTGTGTGAGATTTATACTCATCAGAGTTGACATAAATTACACAGATCCGTCAAGAACATGGCAGTCTCAAAAATGACCCCAACTTAAAACTAAAAGCAGAAGAATATTTCCAGGGAATAGAACAAAGTAACAGATATCTAAACAAAAAGTTGAAGAAACGAAGGAATTTAAAGGAGATACGCAGGACCATGGCCTCACTTTTTGTTTATAAATGCTTTGAGACCTCAAGAATGGCATAGGAATAGTTTTAAGCATGAACAATAAATCTAATATTGTATTTTTTATGATTAAAATGATTCATATACAACCCCGATTCCAAAAAAGTTGGGACAAAGTACAAATTGTAAATAAAAATGGAATGCAGTAATTTACATATCTCAAAAACTGATATTGTATTCACAATAGAACATAGACAACATATCAAATGTCGAAAGTGAGACATTTTGAAATTTCATGCCAAATATTGGCTCATTTGAAATTTCATGACAGCAACACATCTCAAAAAAGTTGGGACAGGGGCAATAAGAGGCTGGAAAAGTTAAAGGTACAAAAAAGGAACAGCTGGAGGACCAAATTGCAACTCATTAGGTCAATTGGCAATAGGTCATTAACATGACTGGATATAAA
Source organism: Neoarius graeffei (assembly GCF_027579695.1). Lineage (NCBI taxonomy): Eukaryota > Metazoa > Chordata > Actinopteri > Siluriformes > Ariidae > Neoarius > Neoarius graeffei. Next base: position 54,722,750 of record NC_083576.1, read on the forward strand.
AAGAGCATCTGGCAGCGGCTCTCAGAAGTAAAAATGGGAAGAGGATCACCAATCCCCCTAATTCTGCGCCGACAAATAGTGGAGCAATATCAGAAAGGAGTTCGACAGTATAAAATTGCAAAGAGTTTGAACATATCATCATCTACAGTGCATAATATCATCAAAAGATTCAGAGAATCTGGAAGAATCTCTGTGTGTAAGGGTCAAGGCCGAAAAACCATACTGGGTGCCCATGATCTTCAGGCCCTTAGACGGCACTGCATCACATACAGGCATGCTTCTGTATTGGAAATCACAAAATGGGCTCAGGAATATTTCCAGAGAACATTATCTGTGAACACAATTCACCGTGCCATCCGCCGTTGCCAGCTAAAACTCTATAGTTCAAAGAAGAAGCCGTATCTAAACATGATCCAGAAGCTCATTTAAAGGCTCATTTAAAATGGACTGTGGCAAAGTGGAAAATTGTTCTGTGGTCAGACGAATCAAAATTTGAAGTTCTTTATGGAAATCAGGAACGCCGTGTCATTCAGACGAAAGAGGAGAAGGATGACCCGAGTTGTTATCAGCGCTCAGTTCAGTAGCCTGCATCTCTGATGGTATGGGGTTGCATTAGTGTGTGTGGCATGGGCAGCTTACACATCTGGAAAGACACCATCAATGCTGAAAGGTATATCCAGGTTCTAGAGAAACATATGCTCCCATCCAGACAATGTCTCTTTCAGGGAAGACCTTGCATTTTCCGACATGACAATGCCAAACCACATACTGCATCAATTACAGCATTATGGCTGCGTAGAAGAAGGGTCCGGGTACTGAACTGGCCAGCCTGCAGTCCAGATCTTTCACCCATAGAAAACATTTGGCGCATCATAAAACGGAAGATACGACAAAAAAGACCTAAGACAGTTGAGCAACTAGAATCCTACAATAGACAAGAATGGGTTAACATTCCTATCCCTAAACTTGAGCAACTTGTCTCCTCAGTCCCCAGACGTTTACAGACTGTTGTAAAGAGAAAAGGGGATGTTTCACAGTGGTAAACATGGCCTTGTCCCAACTTTTTTGAGATGTGTTGTCATGAAATTTAAAATCACCTAATTTTTCTCTTTAAATGATACATTTTCTCAGTTTAAACATTTGATATGTCATCTATGTTCTATTCTGAATAAAATATGGAATTTTGAAACTTCCACATCATTGCATTCTGTTTTTATTTACAATTTGTACTTTGTCCCAACTTTTTTGGAATCGGGGTTGTAGGTAGCGGTCTGAGTGAATGACCTTGACATCTGTGACGTCACAGTAGAAAGTCTATCGGTCTCATCGCCATTTTCACTATACTAAAACACAGAGCTGACTGCAACTTCAAGCTTCCATTTTGAGCTAATTTATTGCCAGGTCAAGTAGATGTGTTGCTGGCGGGTGCAGCAACATGACAGAAGGTGGATTTATTTTGCATTCATGGCCCAAGAATGTTCAAACTGCAAACATTTGGACACGTTTTGCGAGAAGTTCACAGGCACATTGGGCACCTACACGTACGAAGTGGTCTCTCCTCTTCTCTGCACATTTTACTGAAGACTTGTACGAAACCTCTGATCTGTTGAGGAGCGTTGGCTATAAGCCCATATTGAAAGAGGGTGCAGTACCAACAATTAAAGGAAAAGAAAACTACAAGAAAAGAAGTTCAGTTGCACCAGTTTTCCCGGAGTGTGAGCTGAGGGTTGTTGCTAAAACCTGGGACGGAATGGGACATGACATATTATCGCTCATGACCTCCCCGCGATTTTTGCTAAAACTGGTGACGTCCCGTCCTGAGTTTTAGTAATTGCCTGAGCCGAGCAGTAATGGCAGAGTACTCAGTATGGAGAAAATGGAGAAGGAGTGGACCAGCCATCTGATTTCTCCGTTGGATATGCTTGCCTCAGCAGCAATATCTCGTCCTTACGTGGAAGAAGTGAATGAACGGGGAACTGAATGAACAACTGAAAGTCAGATTGTTTCAAAACAATCAGCCACAAGGTCAGCCTTCAAGAAGCGAGAACACCAATGGGTAAGATGTAACTCTCATTTGGATACAAAACAACAAAAACAACACTTGTTTTTTACCTGCATTTAGATTAATACATGTAACTTGTACTGTGTGTTTAAGTTACTGGTATAAGATTATTAAATTTGCTTCAGAATGTGATTGTCTCAGTTCATCTGATTATTTAATTAGCCTTTTATGTTTTATCAGTGAAAACGCATGCATGTACATGTATGTTGCATAAGTTATAACACCTATCCTGCTTTAATGAGAGTCAATCCACAGTCAGGGAAGTCAAATCAGTCTTAGTTGAGCAAGTCAGTAACGGTATTTCTTACTTTCACCATAAATTTGTATTTATATGACTTTGGTCTATAGCTGTCAAAGGCCTCGGCCTTAAAACTGGTTCCTGCTGTGACATCACGCACCCAGGCTCAGCGGGGCAGCTCGAATGCCAACTTTGCGGTCGATTTTAACTCTCAAACATATATTTTTTATTCCCATTTATGCAGCATACAAGAGTCAAGGATGGAGATACTATCCACTCAGAAATGTATTTAAAAGTAAAGGTTCTGAGTTTCTCCTTTAACTAGGTCACTGGTTTCTGACTTATTCTATGAAAACCTTCCACAACTTTTTTAATGAATCGAATCCTTCACAATTAAAGTTAACAATAATTAAAGATTGAATTTGTGACCTCAGTATATAGGATTCTATTTGGCATTTTAGTTGAAAATGAGTTACATCAATTTTATTACTCGATGATGTTTTATACTTGTATTGTTATTATTATTATTATTATTATTATTATTATTATTATTATTATGTATTTTTTGTGTCATATTTGAAAATATCTTTGTCCTCTAATAAGTAAAGAATAACATACAGCAGACTGCACTGTTATACAAAAATAATACATGCCAGGGGTGTGTGATAGCATTACCACCCCAAAATAAATTATTTTCATGTAACATCAGTGTGTTATTCTCCTTAAACCACAGCTATTACAATGATTCATGTATTAATGGACAACATGCTTTTTTCACAGTTTATAGTTTAGATTTAATGACAACTTTCCCCTGCTGGGAAACTAAAATGCATCATGACTGTTACCAAGGACAACCAAGACTCCTTCCTTAACTGCTACAATGAATTACGCCGAACAAAAAAATTAAGGAAAAAAACCCCTTCACAACACATTTTTTAAATCTGTTTATTATTAGTCTGCAATACATGTCTGTGCACTGTAAAAAATAATTTGTTGTGTTAACTTAAAAATGTGAGTAACCTGGTTGCCTTAAAATTTTGAGTTCATTAAAACTTATATAGTAAGTTAGCATAATGAGGCAATCAAGTTGCATTGTGCGAACTTACTATATGAGTTTCAACAAACTTGAAATTTTAAGGCAACCAGGTTAATCACTTTTTTAAGTTAACACAAATTATTTTTTACAGTGTGTGTCTGAGCTGTTACTAGAGAAACAAGTGCATAAATATACTGCATGTAAACCTATCTTACATATTACAGCTGGAACTACTGTCCAATCCATGTTTTTATTTAACAATTATTCGCCGAAGGCAAAGTGAATATCGATGAATAATAACTGAGATGAAGTTGAGGTTATTATTCACCGATATTCACTGAGCCTGACGCAGATAATTGTTTGAGTATAAATACAGAGGTTATTATTTAAAAAAAAACTTGTATGAAATAAAAAAATAATTGATTTCAAAGTTCAAAAGCAGCATGCAAATGTAATGTGCATAAGGTTTTGTCACTTATCTATACCGACTTACATAAAATACTTTGTTTTGAACTAGATAAAAGCGGCATGGTGGTGTAGTGGTTAGCATTGTCGCCTCACAATAAGAAGGTTCTGGGTTTGAGCCCAGTGGCCGACGGGGGCCTTTCTGTGTGGAGTTTGCATGTTCTCCCCGTGTCTGCGTGGGTTTCCTCTGGGTGCTCCGGTTTCTCCCAAAGACATTCAGGTTAGGCTAATTGGTGGCTCTAAATTGACCGTGAGTGTGAATGGTTGTTTGTCTCCATGTGTCAGCCCTGTGATGATCTGGCGACTTGTCCAGGGTGTACCCCACCTCTCGCCTGTAGTCAGCTGGGATAGGCTCCAGCTTGCCTGCGACCCTGCATAGGATAAATGGTTACAGATAATGGATGGATGAAATAACGGGCAGAAGTGTGGTTCTACTGGGCCGTGCCCATACTGGTTTAAAAAATGCTCAGGGAGAGGGAGATGCTTATAAATTCTGGCGGGGCTACGACCTTCGGTGGCTGAGTTATGAATTTTTAAATCCCTGCATGTGTGCGAGAGCGGCTAGAGCCAGGGTTCCTGCTAAAGCTTTCCGCAATCCGTGTTCGCCGCTGACGTTGGATCAGACCGAGCCTGGGCTCATTCGAAACGTCTCAGGGAGAGGGATGTGCTTGTAAAATTTGGCAGGGCTGGAACTTTGGGTGGTTGAGTTATGAATTTTTAAAGTCGGGCCCTCAGGGGCTCCCGTTTCACAGGCCGTATTACGGCATAATGTATTCGCCCAGTGTAACATTTGGAAGAAAATTAGAAGTAGATTAGACCCATAGCTTTACAATTTTTCATGGGCCATCCGGTTTGATGCTTTTGAAATACAGACGGACAAATGCAAAAATTACCGGTAAATATCCGGTCCGGCCTTATTTCCCACACTGAGCTTATGCCATCAGGTGTTGTCCATTGTCTGTCGTCTGTCCAGCATCATCCACATTTCACAAAAATCGCTTCTTCTCTCTCAGTTCTTCACCGATTTTTATTCTTTTTGGCAGGAAGGTAGGTCTGCCTGGGTGCATATAGATTCTACCCAAATTTGCATAATTGCAATTAATAATAAATATATGGCATAATTAAGCCCTAATGAGCAGTTTCCACACAAATCACTTCTCCCTCAATTCCTCATCAATTTTGATTTTTTTCTGGCATGAAGGTAGGGGTACCTAGGGTGCATATAACTTCTACCCAGATTTGCTTAATTACAATTATTAATGAAGTTATGGACTAATTAAGCTTTAATGAGCAGTTCAACAAAAATCGCTTCTTCTCAGTCAATTCCTCACCGTTTTGGATTCTTTCTGACAAATAGGTAGGTATTCCTAGGGTGTATATAGCTTCTATATATAGCTTGTATATAGCTTGTATATACTAGCTTGCAACATTTGTTGCACAGGGTGGCCTACTTTAGCTCATTCCTTCTGGACTAGATGGGGCTGGTGTGAGCTACGCCGTCACTGATGGTCTCATTTTATAATGTTTTATCTGTCAGGATGAAAATAAGATGAACACAACATAGATGGCCTTAACCAGTCCACATCCACATACTATTTACACTCTAACAGACAAGATCAGGATATTGAGCCTGATGGGAAAGTGATTTTTAGCTGTAAATGTTCTACATATCCTCCATGAGAGTGATACATAGTAAGCCTACAAAACAGGTACAGTACAAGTCTGCTATAGTTACTGGTTTTAAAATTCTAGCTACACTGGAATGTGTTTAATAAACTGAATTTTCCAGGGACTGAAGGTCAGGTAGTAAAACATGTTTGTGTGGTTGAACAGAAAGGTACTGTATTTTCTATTGTAGTTTCATAGCAGAGCTCCATACTTAAGAGAATATGGTATTGCATCGACCTGCTCTTTGCTGGCTTTTTCAGCCATATATATGTAAGTATGAACAACGTATGTATACCACCACAGGGAACCCGATCCTAAGTTCCAGGCAACATATCTCATAAACCACCAGACAACAACATTTTTATCTTTACTTACACAAGATAGATGGGTTTTTATTCAGCGCTTATTTTTGTTTTAAAAAAAACAAAAAAAAAACGTAGGATCATTTATTAACACTGTAGCAGCCTTTGGCATTAAGAACAACAGCAAAGAGCCTCTGTCGGGTGCATATTCATTTTATTCCTCTTGAACATGAGTGTAGCATCGAACACCAGACATCAAACACAGAGCACCATGAAAACTAAAGAAAACAAAACACAAATAATTAACATAAGATGGTTGTAAATAAATATACAATTTTGCAGAGTAATGTTTACAGACTATGCTCTGAACGTTATATACCTTGCTCCGCTCGACCAGCTTCCTGGGCTGACAGCTACACTCATAACATGAGTAATGAGTTACAGCTCTGGCCGCCACTTACAAACACATTTTACACTCATTGGGAGCGCCGCTTTTGGGTGGTGCCTATATATATATATATATATATATATATATATATATATATATATATATATATATATATATATTAGTTAAAATATTTTAGTTACGTTTCATTAAATTTGGAACAGTGTCAGGTTTTAGACGGTTAAATATTTTAGGTCTTAGACAATACATTCAGAAAAATAAAACTATTTTTGGAATTATGTGGTACATCTGGCTTTATGTGTTAAACAAAAGCATTTCTAATCATAATTTGGCCTGAATAGGCTCAAAATGTCTTTATCTTCTGGGTTATGAAATTTATTCATTAGGCTCATTTAATGAGATTAATAAGAAACAGCCTGATAGACCCTTATAAAAATAAAGAAAAGTTAATTTTACAGATTAATAATGTTCTGCCTGTGTCCTTGTTAAAAAAAATGCATGGCATAGTCTCAGAGATTTAATAATGTACATTTGAAGTAACCTTACAGTGCAGACATTGCTGAGCTGCAAATATAAATTTCAGTACTTTAGAGTTATGCTAGCTGGAAGGTCAAGGATGTCCTATATCTCAATACTTCACCCAGATAGAACCTTATAAGACAAAGGTCACAAATTACCGCTATTCTATTTCAGCAAACTGCTAAAGGTACATGTTATCATAATTTTTGTCATCCAATCCTTACTGTCTAACAAGGATTCAGTCAGTGAGAGCAACAGTACAGACTTCCACAAGGTGTTGCTGAGTCGACAGGAACTCCTCGGATTGTCAGACAGAAAACAACAATAAAACTATGGTGTAAATATTGAACTGGGCTCAGTGAAAGACGAATGCCTCAATCTACCTTCCTACGAAGAAATGCAATTACAAGTGAGTAGTGAATAAAATGATGTTGTGCTCTGCACACTCCCAAATAAAGATGGGTCAATATAAATTTTTGCTGCACTGGGTAATTTGTTCACACTGGGGAAAGATTATCACCTTGCTGCTTATGATGACAAGAACACACACACACACACACACACACACACACACACACACACACACACAACCTAACTATCCTCTGCACATTTCTGGCTGTCAGGACCCTACATGTTTTCAGTCTCAGTGAGTAAGTGCCTCAGGATCAACTACATCCTTTTGTTGTTTGTGTCAGTGCAGTACTCAGCCTCATAAATACTGACCATATCAAGCCACCACATTATAGCAGACCTCATATATCACCTTACCCGAGTGTAGTCACACAAGCTACATGAAGCGTTGCTCTATCATCTTGAGGCAATGTGAATAAACATAATGAAATATTAAAGGGGACATGCCATACACGTTTCAATTATTTTGCACATTTTTTAAATTGAAAAAAGTCTTGGTTCTTTTTATCTCGTTCTGTTTTAGCATGGTATGAAAACCCTGTAGGATTAAACGGACTGAGTTTTGTGGTTGTGCTTTTAAACATTAAATATGTAATTAGCGTCAATCTGTTTGACTAGCATCTTTAAAGGTCATAGGCAACAGTCAGAGGTGAAACGTAGAATATCAACTTTATTGTCTAGAAGAATGACCCAAAAAGCGAATTCAATCTTCCTAGTGTCTAATTTGCACCCTAAAATTGAATAAAACGGTTAAAATATACTGTTTTGCCCAATTTCCGAAGGTTTGTTTACATCTCACTTATGCGCACTTTCACTGCCAGGGGACCGTCGTCATGACGTCATTTAAGCCAAACAGACCGGGAGCAGTTCTGTGTTTACTTGCAAGCCGAGCACACGTGTACGGACTTTGGTCGTGAGAGGTTGTGTAAAATGTCTGAAAGTGATAGCGATTTTGAAGTAGGAACTCTCCAAATTGAATATCGAGAGGTGAAACCATATATGTATGAACCTATGGTCGTTGCGAAGCAATCAGTCAATATGGCTCACTGTTTTGACCGTGCAGCCTTGGAATCGGACAGCAACTTGGCCGACTCTGATCGCGGTGACCCCAGACCTCAACAAGACTCACGCCCAAACGATTTATCCTGGTAGTTATGATAAATTCTTACTTTCGTCGTAATACTAAATAAGAGCTCTTTTGAAGAATTATTAAACCACCCTCCCTAGTGGATATAGGTAACGATTACTTGACAGTGTGCTGGTAGGCCACATTAGTCTGCCATCCATGGCATTATACTATTTATAGCCTACTCTAAGTGAGGAAATATCCCTTTGTCTCATTTCCACAATGATTGTACAGGATCCCTCAGGATTCTTGACTTGTCAATTATAAGCAAAGGTAAAAATGTTTACCTCCAATCTTCTCCTTTTTGCTTGAGCGTTGCTGGTCCGTTTCTTCTTTGAATGCTTGATTTTGTTTCACACGCACAATCCACTCTCTCCACCTCTTCTCCTCTTCTGGAAAAAAGCCAACCCTCTGGCTTCACGCACACAATCCACTCTCTCTGCCTCGTCTCTTCTTCCGGAAAAAAACAACCCTCTGGCTTCATGCACACAATCCACTCTCTCTGCCTTGTCTCCTCTTTCGGAAAAAGCCAACCCACTCACTCCGCCTCTTCTCCTTTTTTGGAAAAAGCCAACCCTCTCGCTCAGCCTCTTCTCCTTTTTCGGAAAAAGCCAACCCTCTCGCTTCGTCTCTTCTCCTTTTTCGGAAAAAGCCAACCCACTCGCTCCGCCTCGTCTCCTTTTTCAGAAAAAGCCAATCCTCTCACTCCACCTCTTTTCCTCTTCCAGAAAAAGCCAATGCACTCTCTCTGCCTCTTCTCCTCTCTCAGAAAAAGGTAAAAACTTCTTCCTGAACCAGTCCCATTGTTACAGTTCACTGCACAACAATAAGGCATGGTTTTTCTTTGGAAATTCCTGAACGCACGTCTGCACTCAAGCCAAACGGCAATGTAAGTAAACGGAAGTGGACTCAACTCAAGCGGTTTGTTTGGCTTAAATGACGTCATGCGCCAAGTGGTCACGAAAATAGCCGAACAGAAATTTGCCATGATCCGCGCTAACTTATTTTAATTATTACTTATTAACAATACTTCTTGGGACCAGAAGAAAATTACAGAGGTTTTTTTTAACATATAAAGTTTCAAATGTGCATAAAATTAAAACCGTTGCCTATGAGCTTTAAACAAAAACTCTGCCACCACACCCTCACTGCCTACACGTGGAATTGCAGCTAAACTATGAGAGGTAAGGAATGGCTTCTGTGCCAGGATTACAAGCTTATCTGTACAAACTCGAGTCAGAAGAAGAAAATGAAGGAGAGGACACTGAACCAGTGGCACACCCAAGACTATAGAGGCTGTTCACCTTGGCGACCTGCTGCAGATATGGGTACGGGCCCAGCAGGAGATTTACACCCAAGGGCCAGTGAGAGCTCACTGGACACTTTGGAAGAATATGTAAGCTCAAGTTTTCTTTTGGGGCAGCACGGTGGTGTAGTGGTTAGCACTGTCACCTCACAGCAAGAAGTTTCTGGGTTCAAGCCCAGTGGCCAATGAGGGCCTTTCTGTGTGAAGTTTGCATGTTCTCCCTGTGTCTGCATGGGTTTCCTCCGGGTGCTCCGGTTTCCCCCACAGTCCAAAGACATGGAGGTTAGGCTAATTGGTGGCTCTAAATTGACCGTAGGTGTGAATGTGAATGGTTGTTTGTCTCGGTGTCAGCCCTGCGATGACCTGGCAACTTGCCCAGGATGTACTCCGCCTCTCGCCCATAGTCAGCTGGGATAGGCTCCAGCTCGCCTGCAACCCTGTAGAACAGGATAAGCGGCTACAGATAATGGATGGATGGCATTGTAACCTTCATGATGATAAAAATGGAGAAAAAATGATTTTGTGGTACACAGAATTAAAACCTGAACGAGACTATCATCACATATAGCACCTTTTGACTACTTTCATATACCCATAATGCCTTGTGCATTGGCGGGGGGGAGGTAACCAGGCACTATATTTGTTTACTAAGTCAGGTAACTTCAGTCATTTCTTCAAATTCTCATGGGGAAAAATGACTTTTCCTGATTTAAAGTTTTATAGAATACTTAAAGAGGCTAAGCATCGAAAAGCATGGCTAGACAGAATTTGATGTCAAAATTTAAAACCAACAGACAGCATGTGACTGTGTTCTGCACACTTCAGTGGTGGAGTAAAGTCTGATGAGCCAAGTCATGATGCCTACAACCCCTCTGTCTTTGTGTTTAGTCATAAAAAGTGCAAAAACCGAAAAACAAGGACAAATCAAAGAACTTAAAAGACAACTTTATTGAAGGATCAACTCCCAAAACAAAGCACAAACGATGCAGTGTAAGTAAGCTTACATGTACTTCCCATTTCAGTGTTTACATAGGTAGATCGAATATAATATTTGACCCTGTAGTCCTAAAAGCTTCCTCTAACAGCCCAAAGATTGTCATAATCTGGTAGCATATGAGCTCTAGGAAGATCAGAGTGAAAGAAATCAAAATCAACTTAACCTTAAAAAAATAAATTTGACAGTTCTGTTGTGTTTACAGTGTTTACTTGACTGAGTGAATTCTGTGCTTGTGTTCCCATGCATAAAACGTTTTATACTTTCTTACGGCTTTCTCATCATAACCAGCATCCAGCAAAAACGATTTCACTGTGGATTCTTCTATGATCAGTTTTGATCTTTCTCAGCTCTTCTGCCAGTCTTTTAACTTCTGCAGGTAAGTAATTGTTGGAACATCCGTGTTGACAGATGAAGAAGTTTGCTGACAGACACCCAAAGTAGAGATGTTCAAAGTGTTCAATATATTTGCAAGCGCTTTTTTACCGATTGATTTCTCGAAGTCCACAGAAAAAGCTTTGCAGACTTCTTTAAGCTTTGGTTTAGTTAGTTCTGACACCTCTTTGAAGGTTTTAGGGAGATTTAAATTTGAAAGATTAGTGTCAGTGTGCGACGCCATGTTGTTTTAGTTTGTTTATATTTTGGTTACCCCCCCCAGGCACAAAGCATTATGGTTAATGTAAAAGTAGTCAATACCATCATATATATGACCAATCATATTCAGTCACTCATAGAGAATGCAATCTTGCAAGATGTTTTGTGAGATAGTGGATTGGGCCAAGTGTTATATCTAACAGAGTTTAGTACACAGTGTCAAGGAAATGGTACAGCAGATGTAATCAGGCACCGGGTGAATGAAACATGAAGTAATGTGAGAGACAGAAGGAGTGCAAAGATAATACACTCCTCATGGTGTATTTAGTTCTGCTGTCGTAACAAACTCCCAGAGATGAACACCTTCCACACACTTCACTTTAAAAATCAACATCAGCAACAACTGTGCACATATACACAGTGTCTATCTAGCTTGACAAAAGCATAATTAAGCATACAGCATGTGGGTTATATAAACTCCCCAATGAGACTGCAGGAAACATGCAGGATATCTGCAAATTTGATGTATGGACATATGCCTACATAAGACATTGAGACTTTGCAGAAGCTGTTGTTAAGTGAATGCTAAGCAGGTGCTGGCGCAGTGAAGGCAGGCCTTACAAGGAGGTGGGAGCTAATGGCAGACATTATTTTTAAGATCCAGACACTAATGCACCTCGTGTCAGATTAAAGAGAAATTTATCAGCAGAGGTAGCTATCAGTAGATGGGAAATATAGAGATCTCCCATTAGACAGTTATTATGGGTGTCCTGCATTGTCTCAGGGTAATATTAGTGTACTTTGTTATAAATTTAAAGTATACACTGGACAGGCTTTACTCCAAAAAGTTTCACCCTAAATTGAACCCTTGTCATGTGGTGCCAAGCCAGTGCCAGATTTCTTTTGCTTTTTGCATCTAACAAGATTTAGATGAAGAACCAAAAGTGCAACAAGGATGGTCCGTGTGGCCATGCTGGTTTTGTGGTTTTGAAACCTGCACACTCCTCTCTCGGGCCTATTTGGAGGCAGAACCAATGTGCAACCCGGGCACACAGGCAAGGTTTCACATGGATGAATAGCACACATCTGGGAGAGAGGATTGTACTAACCACACTTGGTGCCATACATAAGCCAGGTTGGTCTAGAGTTACCTCATATCTTCGCCTAGGTTTTCCACCACTATGGGGAAGACCAATACCTGACCATGCCACTTGTGTGGTGTCATATTCATTAGAGCATGCATCACAGAGCCTCAGTGCAGTTGAGCTTTCTGTTCAACTCTTCCCTCAAAGCTCTGAATAAAGTACTTGCACTGAAATATCATGAATTCTGTTACAAGTGACCCTGTGAAAATAAGCATATTCAGTATCATAGGTTGTGAAGGACTATCCAGCCCCAATTGGCCCATTTTTTTTCAGTGGCTACCAAGGATACTTTAGAGCATGTCAGAAGCACCTGCATAATCAAATCGACTGACTCATTTTTTAAGCTTTGCTGTAGCTAGAATTGAACATTGTGGTTGTAGAATCTTTGCAATCTTCAAATAAGGTACAGGGACTGTGACTAATCATTAGACTATAAGAAGGACTGTTGGAAGACAATCTCTGAGATATATGGTCTCAGATCCTAAATCGCTGATTTCAAGTCATGTCTGCCACCAAGCCATTTAATTACCTAGAAAATTACTTCATTTTTTTTTCCGGCTCCTTGTTATCTTGGTGCAAGATGTGGCATTGGCAACTCCTGCACTATTTAGGCTGTGGTGTTTGGGTCAGGTTCAACTTAAAATCAGTGTCTAGTACCATCTTGGCATAGTGATCACCACACAGTCAGTCTAGCGAACTTAGCAGATTAAACCAAGAACAGCTTGTGGTATGGCACAGGAAATCCATTTAACCACACTATCAGTTTTTAGCCACAGGCCCACAGGGATCAGGGAAACTTGACTCCAGTCTTGGTACTGCTAGAGGAAGTTAGAGAACTCCAGCTCACTTAGCAGTCTCAGTAGTGAAAGTGGGTGGTATGGCAAGGGTAAACCACTAAACCATGCTAGCAACACATAGTCATACTCACTGGCTGGCTAAAAGGTGGTTGGATTTGAAATCATCGGCTGAGATTGAGCCAGGGGATAACCAAACCCAGCAAGCAGAATGTAAGATGAGTGCAACTCAGTGAGCAACAGCACAAATTTGTAGAGTTAACTAATAAAGAATGATGAATGCTATCTATTAAGACTAGCAATTTTAACAAGAAACTTAAATTCACTGCTAGTGGATACCATACAGTTTTTACTAAAACATCATAGTTCATTACTAAAAAAGAATATACCCATCATGGCAGACTAGATAAGAGGAGACAATCACCACATTTGGAGGACAGGTTACCTGTAGTTCACACCATAGTCACAAGCTGCTAAGCTGACAGCTCCATATGGTGTACTTCAGGTCCAAAAGACAGGGAAAGATGACTCTATGATGAGTATTTCTCACAAATACTGTGCTATTACTTTGTAGAAAGGTCTTGGCATGCATGTCTACACAAAGAAATTGGTATCCAGGTGATTCTGACCACCACAGTCAATATAGGAGTGGTGAAATATAATCTGTGCTTCTGATATGTGATAAAGAAGGCTCAGTTTCTGGTATAATTTAGTGTAATTGTACAAAAAAGAACTATGCCTTGTCTTCCATAGCATCAAAGCAAAACAGTCCTCTTTTCAGATGAAGAAGGTCCTCTTTTCAGATGAAAGTAAATTTTGCATTTCATTTGGAAATCAAGATCTTAGAGTCTGGAAAAAGAGTGGAGAGGCACAGAATCCAAGGTTTTTGAAGTCCAGTGTGAAGTTTCCACAGTCTGTGATGATTTGGGGTACCATATCTGCTGGTGTTGGTCCACTGTGTTTTAACAAGTCCAAAGTCAATGCAGCCATCTACCAGGAGATTTTAGAGCACTTCATGCTTCTATCTGCTGAAAAGTTTTATGGAAATGCTGATTTCCTTTTCCAGCAGGACTTGGCACTTGCCCACAGTGCCAAAACTACTAACAAATGGTTTGCTGACCATGATATTACTGTGCTTGATTGGCCAGCCACTCACCTGACCTGAACCCCACAGAGAATCTATGGGATATTGTCAAAAGGAAGATGAGAAACACCCAACCCAAAAATACAGATGAGCTGAAGGCTGCAATCAAAGCAATCTGGACTTCAATAACACCTCAGCAGTGCCACAGGCTGATCATCTCCATGCCACACTGCATTGATTCAGTAATTCATGGTAAAGGAGCCCCAACCAAGTATTGAGTGTATAAATGAACATACTTTTCAGAATGTGGATATTTCTGTATTGTAAATCCTTTTTTTGATTGATCTTAGGAAATATTCTAATCATTTGAGATACTGGCTTTCTGATTTTCATGAGCTATAAACCATAATCATCAAAATTAAAACAAAATAATGCTTGAAATACTTCACTTTATATAATAATGCCATATGTGCAGGACATACAGATAATTGAAATTGCGTTTCCTTCTTATCCGCAGTGCAAATAGTAATAAACATGAAATATAAAATATAGGTACAAGATATAAACTATAAAAAGGAAAAAAGGGGGGGAGGGAAAAAACACGGGGGGGGGGGGGGTTACACACACAAGCTAAAGCTATCTAAGAAAAGACAAGACAGTGGCAATCCAGAATGTGCAAATGTGGCAGTGTGAACAGAATTACACGGTATAAATTTAAATGTGACGAATGACAATATAAACAGAATGAACAATGTAAACGGGAACAGCAGTCTGACATTATAGTAATTATCAGTATAAATATGAATAAATAAATGTCAGTATGAGCAGAATTTACAGTGTAAGTATAAATATGGCAGATATGACAGTATAAACAGTGTAGCAGTGAAGTCTATCAAAGATTAAAGATGTATAACATGTAAACAGTGTTGTAAACAGTTTTTATATAGTGCAAAAAAAGGCAGTATATGCAGAATTTTCAGTGTAAGAGAGAGGAGCCACTGCGTCTGCACCCGCTGCCATTTTAGTTAGCAGGAGCATTCTCGTCGTGACCCCTGTCAGGTATCCCACCAGTTACCTGCGAATCTTTCTACTTCACTATGCTACTGCTAACATTGCTACTACTACCACCCTGTCTAGCCAACATGGCTACCAATGACCAACCTGTTGATGGGCCTCAATGTCACAAACATGGGTCCTTTTCAGGACCAGCATTGAGCATTATCTCATCCAACATGGAAGGTTTGACAGGAGCCAAGCTAGACCTTCTGGCCGAACTGTGTGTGAACAACAATTGTGACATTCTCTGCCTCCAGGAGACACATCGCAGGCCTTCACGAATTCACCCACATGTCCCTGGAATGACCCTCATTGCTGAGAGACCACATGACCAGTATGGAAGTACATGATGGACTGACTGTGGATAACTTCTCTCTATCAGACAATGACAACATTGAAGTTCTGACCATCGAGCTGATGGGGCTCTCTGTCAGCTTTGTTTATGAACCACCAACTGAGACTTTCAACTTCCCCTGTGAAGGTACTGATGGCCGTGTCAGCATAGTTATCGGAGACTTCAACAGCCACAGCATTACCTGGGGAAACCAACGAAGATGGGAAATTAGTGGAAAACTGGGAGGATGAAAATCAGATGTCTCTCATACATGACGCAAAGCTCCCTCCCTCCTTCAGCAGCTCTAGATGGAGACAGGGATACAACCCTGATCTGGTGTTTGCCTCCAACAACAGTGCCAATCAATGTGAAAAGGTTGTGCTTGACCCAATACCACATTCCCAACACCGCCCCATTGGACTCAAAGTCAATGCGGCCATCATACCTTGAACAGTCCCCTTCCGCCAGCGGTTCCACCTGAAAAAGGCAAACTGGGAAAAGTTTGCCACAGACCTTGACTCATACATCCAGGACCTACCTGCCTTCCCAACCCACTCTGACACCTTTGTCAAAATGATAAAGAAATCCTCATGGCAAAACATCCCCTGAGGATGTCAGACCAGATACACCCCAGGCCTGACGGATGAGTCCAAGGCACTGTACAATGACTACATAAGATGTTTCCAGAATGATCCTTTCTCTGCAGACACACTGGAACGTGGTAAAAACTTGACAAATGCCATAATGGAAAACCGACAGACGAAATGGCAAGAATTTATACAATAAACAGATATGACCCATAGCAGCAGGAATGCCTGGAAACATATCCAGATCCTCAGCAATGACTACACAAAGGCCCAACCAAGACCACAAGTCACTGCTGACTAAGTTGCCCAACAACTTCTTGTGAACAGTCAGGGAAACCCTAACTACCACCCAAGAAGAGCCAAACTCCCAAAAGCCAATTCTCCGTACTCTCAAGGGACCCCAGACTTCACAAGACCCTTCAGTATGAGCAACTTGTATCATGCCATCAAGACACTGAAAAATAGCAAGACAGACGGTCTTGATGATATCCTCTGTGAGCAGATCAAATACTTTGGACCTGGTGCACTCAAATGGTTACTTGACATGTTTAACGAGTGCATGAGTACCAACAGTATTCCAAAGTTATGGAGGAAAGCCAGAGTGGTTACTTTACTGAAACCTGGTAAAGACCTGGCAAGCCCAAAGAGTTACAGGCCCATCTCCCTGTGATGCCACATGTACAGGCTTTTTGAAAGACTCATACTGAACCGCATTGCCCCACTTGTGGACAAGCTCCTTATTCCAGAGCAAGCAGGCTTCAGACCGGGAAAGTCCTGTACTAGTCAGCTCTTGAACCTCACACAGTACATCGAAGATGGGTACGAGAAAGGACTAGTTACTGGAGTTGTCTTTGTCGATCTCTCTGCTGCCTATGACACAGTCAATCACAGGATCCTCACCAGGAAATTCTATGAGATGACAAAGGATGTGAAGTTAACAGAATTGAGCCAGAACATGCTGTCCAACAGACATTTCTTTGTGGATCTCAATGGCAATCACAGCAGATGGCACAGACAGAAAAACAGCCTCCCCCAGGGAAGCATTCTTGCCCCTCTGCTCTTCAACATACACAAATGACCAACCAATACACCCAGACACAAAGAATTTTCTCTATGCTGACAACCGTAGCACTGCCGCACAGGGAAGATCCTCTGAAGAAGTGGAAACACAACTTAGTAATGTTCTGGCAGACCTAACCTCATACTATGCAAAGAACCACCTAAGGGCTAACCCTGACAAAACCCAAGTAAGCGTCTTCCACCTAAGGAACAGAGATGCAGATTGATGGCTTAGGGTTAGATGACAGGGTAAATGGCTGGAACATACCCATAAGCCAGTCTATCTTGGTGCTACCCTAGACTGGTCTCTCAAATACAAGGAACACATCATGAAGACAAGGGCAAAAGTCAGAGCCAGGAACAGCATCCTGAAGAAGCTCGCAAACACCAAGTGGGGTACAGATGCCAACACTATCCATACTGCAGCTCTTGCTCTCTGTTTTTCTACAGCTGAATATGCATCCCCCGTATGGAGCAGATCAGCCCATACCACAAAGCTGGACTCAGCCTTAAATGACACATGCAGAACCATATCCGGATGCCTAAGACCAACAAGAGTTGACGACCTCTACCTGTTGTGCGGTATTGCACCCCCACACATCAGAAGAGCAGTCTCAGCCCAGATGGAGAAACTCAAACAAGAGAATGATCCTTTCCATCCACTCTTTCAGCATGAACCAGCACATAAGAGACTCAAATCAAGACACAGTTTTCTACATTCCACTACAGCACTTAATGACAGCACTCACAATCAAAGGTTGACTATGTGGACAGACCACCTCCAGACAGCTCCTCACAAACTGAACTTGAGCCCCAGCTAATGCCTCACCCCAGGATCCAACAAGGCATGGCTGATATGGTCATGCCTAAACCATCTTAGCACTGAAACCGGACGAGGTAGAGTCCTGATGAAGAAATGGGGATATAACAGAGATGAACAAACAACATGTGACTGTGGAGTGGAGCAGACAATGAAACACCTACTTGTCTGCCCGCAACTACCAGAGCAATGCACACAGGAGGACCTTGAGAAGTCCCCCCGGCAGGAGCCTGTGCACAACACTGGGCCAGAGTAATATAGCCAGCGTGGTGACCCAAGATGAATGAGTGAATGAATGTGTAATGAATACAGAACATATGAATGTTTGCCTTTTTGAAGCAAATTATGAAAAAAATAACTTTTTCATGATATTCTAATTGTTTGAGATGCACTAGTATGTGCATGGTGCTCGATGATGGACTTGTATCTCATTCAGGGTGTATTATTGCCTTATGCCCAGAGTTCCTGTAATAGACTCTGGATCTACTGAAACGCTGACCAGGATAAAATGGACGCTCAAGATGAATGAATGAATGAACTTAACTAGTAACTACAGTAGCTAAGTACCTTGCCAGTTAAATTATGTTAGTTACCATTTTAGCCTAGTTAACCAAAACATGGGATTAGGACATGAGGCTAGGTGGTGCAGCTTTTTGTCAACTTGAAATAAAGTAATAAATTATCAACAGTAATCGTAATGAGGTAAAAACTTGAAGCTGAGTTTTAACTTGATGCTGAAAGAAGGCTGCCTAAAAGACTCAGAACACAGGACATGTTGTAAGTGGGTTACACTTAGTTTGTGTAGAACTCAATGTTTCAGAGTGGGTACATACAGGAGTTCCCCTGCAGCTTCACTAAGCTTATGTGGCTCTGAGATGGGGCACAGGTGTGTATGTTTGAGTGTATGTGTGCGCGTTATATTCTTGACAAGAAAACAATGTTCTCGATCATCTCTTTTTCATGCAGCCTAGGGAGTGATGGGGGAGGATGCAGCAGAAAACAAAAGATGAGTGAGCCTGCTGATAGAAGATATTGCCAAGCCCAATCATTAACTGGACCTGGGAGAGAGTGTAGGACAACAGCTATTTTATAAGATGTCTTTCTCAGAATAGCAATGTGTCATTGGATGAACTGCAGTTGTTAGTTGTAGATTGTTGATTTCCACTCTTAAAATTGTGTACAATTCTCTGAACTAATGTATGCAGAAAACCTCAAAGACTTTTATTATTGCTTTTTTTAAATATCAACATATCATATTAAATGACACAATATTTTCTGTCATTTAATTTATTGATATGATCAGTATACTTGTTTACTCTTTCCATTTGAAAGCCGCTGGGCCGTTATGATTGTAAAGGTAAATGTTTTGACTAGATGTCTGCATCTTTTTAGTAAAATGTCAACACACAGTCAGCACTATTACTGAGGCTGTTAGAGCCTCATAACCTGAATTCATTGTTGTGCCTCATTATCATTCAGCCTAAATAAAGCCATAAGATTGCTGATCTGCAATGAGTTTCTCTCAGGCATGAATAACAACCTGTTTTATAACACCAGCCCTCCCTGCTGAGGAGAGATGGAGCCTGCTAGTGATGTAAAGTGTAGTGCACACATAATTATAGTGAATCTTTTATATGATTTTTTTCCCACACAGAAATAGTAAGGTTTGTGGACAAAGGTGTATGATTGATGACTTCTGGTTATAAAGCATAACAGTCCAAGAATGAACACTTAGATTCCTCTAGCATCCAGAAAAAGCACTGGTTGTGCAGTCTGACTGCATGTTTTAGAGGTGTAGCACAGTGCCATTATCCATTATCTCTCTCTCCATTTGTAAACCCAAGTGGGTGTGGGCTAAACCCAAAGGATTTATTATTATTATTATTATTATTATTATTAATTTTATTTTATTTTTTAATGAATCCTAGCACGATGGCCCTGCCCCTGGCAGCCACTGAAGGGGGGCAGCACTGCCACCATGGTCTGTGAATTCTGGTTTTAACAGTTCCTGAACCTCAGCTACATCACTCAAGTTCATAATTGGTCTCAACTAGCCCTGACATGTGCAGGACTTTTTTTTTTTTGCCGGGGGAGCATGAAAACAAAAAAAATATTCAGCTATGTGACTTAAAACACCTTAAATTATGTACTAGTAATAATTAATTAATTATGCATACAGCATTTATTTGAGTTCTTTGTTTCCCCAGCACTTTTTAAGTATTTTTTGATTGTTGTTACCATTTATAAAACACACACATTCTCACACAAAGGATATACTGTTGGGCTTTTTGTCCAGAAAATACATGGAGCAGATGGTGCTACTGAACATGGATTTACTCTGCTGTTACACATTTGTGAAAAATAAAGACAAATAAAACACTTGTCTGTGCCATTCTTAACATATGGCAAACTAAAATGCTTTCAAAAGAAAAAAAAAAAAGAGTTAACACAAGCTTTGGTGTTAGAAGACCGCTGCATGAAGCAAAGTCCAACATCTACGCTGACAAATTCTCCAGGCAGACAAAAAAGTCCAGCAGAAGCCTTCAGCTCAATGTTCCATCCACAATATGCAGTTCAAGCTGCGCTAAAGCCTCCCACAGCAACCCTGCTGTCAGTATGTATCCACATGCCTCATTCTACCGAGTACTATACACTGCCTAAACTGATTCACTCTGATTCATCGAGCTGTGGTGTTCTTGGAAAGCTGTCCTGTGCCACATGCTGATGCATTCCACACACTACTTGTAATGTGACCCAGTTCAGGGTGATTCACTTGCAAGAACATTACAGAAACACCTCTGAAACACATGCTCAGATGGCCTCAATGCCCTCATTGTGCAGTTTGTTTTGATTCAAGCTGGCACTTCACATACGACAAATTGAAGCAGCCCTGGGAAACATGACTTCTGGAGTTAGACCTGTAGTCCTACTGGGAGCTGAGACAAGAGGCTCAACTCTGGAACAGCAGCAGTGCTCTCCAATTACTGATGTTCTCCTGCACAGATCAACAGGGAGTGCTCCTGATACAAGACTGATCTGACAGATGCTCAGAAGGAAAGTGAGAGGCCAGAGAGAGTCACACCACACTCATCTTCACTTGCCTCCCAACAGGCATGCTGCTCCCAGCTCTACCCAAAATTATTTTCTTAGGGGTGAAGGACAGAAAAAAGAGGAAAAAAAACCATTTCAGTTCATTTATGATGTGGACATGCAGAACTTGGCCCTTATTTTAGCAGAGCTCCCAGTGGAGCACCATACCTAAGAAAAAATGGTAAACCCATCGAGTTGATTTTTTGTAGTTTGTCCGTGTACCACCAGTCACACACACTGCCTAGTGGTCAGTGTTAGTAATTACCAGTCATACACACTGCCTAGTGGTCAGTGTTAGTAATTACCAGTCATAAACACCGCCTCGTGGCCAGTGTTAGTAATTACCAGTCATACACACCACCTAGTGGCCAGTGTTAGCCAGTAAAGAAATAAAACAAAAGAGACTGGCTATGATGTAAGAAAATTCTACAACCCAGAAAGAGATGGGAGCTCCGCTTTTAGGCAGTGCCTAAATCTATATATTATACAGTGGTGCTTGAAAGTTTGTGAACCCTTTAGAATTTTCTATATTTCTGCATAAATATGACCTAAAACATCATCAGATTTTCACACAAGTCCTAAAAGGAGATAAAGAGAACCCAGTTAAACAAATGAGACAAAAATATTATACTTGGTCATTTATTTATCAAGGAAAATGATCCAATAGTACATATCTGTGGGTGGCAAAACTATGTGAACCTCTAGGATTAGCAGTTAATTTGAAGGTGAAATTAGAGTCAGGTGTTTTCAATCAATGGGATGACAATCAGGTGTGAGTGGGCACCCTGTTTTATTTAAAGAACAGGGATCTATCAAAAACTGATCTTCACAACACATGTTTGTGGAAGTGTATCATGGCACGAACAAAGGAGATTTCTGAGGACCTCAGAAAAAGCGTTGTTGATGCTCATCAGGCTGGAAAAGGTTACAAAACCATCTCTAAAGAGTTTGGACTCCACCAATCCACAGTCAGACAGATTGTGTACAAATGGAGGAAATTCAAGACCATTGTTACCCTCCCCAGGAGTGGTCGACCAACAAAGATCACTCCAAGAGCAAGGCGTGTAATAGTCAGCAAGGTCACAAAGGACCCCAGGGTAACTTCTAAGCAACTGAAGGCCTCTCTCACATTGGCTAATGTTAATGTTCATGAGTCCACCATCAGGAGAACACTGAACAACAATGGTGTGCATAGCAGGGTTGCAAGGAGAAAGCCACTACTCACCAAAAAGAACATTGCTGATCATCTGCAGTTTGCTAAAGATCACGTGGACAAGCCAGAAGGCTATTGGAAAAACGTTTTGTGGACGGATGAGACCAAAATAGAACTTTTTGGTTTAAATGAGAAACGTTATGTTTGGAGAAAGGAAAACACTGCATTCCAGCATAAGAACCTTATCCCATCTGTGAAACATGGTGGTGGTAGTCTCATGGTTTGGGCCTGTTTTGCTACATCTGGGCCAGGACGGCATGCCATCATTGATGGAACAAATAATTCTGAATTATACCAGTGAATTCTAAAGGAAAATGTCAGGACATCTATCCATGAATTGAATCTCAAGAGAAGGTGGGTCATGCAGTAAGACAACGACCCTAGGCACACAAGTCGTTCTACCAAAGAATGGTTAAAGAAGAATGAAGTAAATGTTTTGGAATGGCCAAGTCAAAGTCCTGACCTTAATCCAATCGAAATGTTGTGGAAGGACCTGAAGCGAGCAGTTCATGTGAGGAAACCCACCAACATCCCAGAGTTGAAGCTGTTCTGTACGGAGGAATGGGCTAAAATTCCTCCAAGCCGGTGTGCAGGACTGATCAACAGTTACCGGAAACGTTTAGTTGCAGTTATTGCTGCACAAGGGGGTCACACCAGATACTGAAAGCAAAGGTTCACATACTTTTGCCACTCACAGATATGTAATATTGGATCATTTTCCTCGATAAATAAATGACCAAGTATAATATTTTTGTCTCATTTGTTTAACTGGGTTCTCTTTATCTACTTTTAGGACTTGTGTGAAAATCTGGTGATGTTTTAGGTCATATTTCTGTAGAAATATAGAAAATTCTAAAGGGTTCACAAACTTTCAAGCACCACTGTAGTTGTATCTGACCGAGGTGATTTATGATATTAGACAGAAGACATGGACTGAGGGGCTATGATGAAAATCTTATGTACTGTTGGCAGACAACCACGATTCCAAAAAAAGTTGGGACAAAGTACAAATTGTTAATAAAAACAGAATGCAATGATGTGGACATTTCAAAATTCCATATTTTATTCAGAATAGAACATAGATGACATATCAAATGTTTAATCTGAGAAAATGTATCATTTAAAGAGAAAAATTAGGTGATTTTAAATTTCATGACAACAACACATCTCAAAAAAGTTGGGACAAGGCCATGTTTACCACTGTGAGACATCCCCTTTTCTCTTTACAACAGTCTGTAAACATCTGGGGACTGAGGAGACAAGTTGCTCAAGTTTAGGGATAGGAATGTTAACCCATTCTTGTCTAATGTAGAATTCTAGTTGCCAAACTGTCTTAGGTCTTTTTTGTCGTATCTTCCGTTTTATGATGCGCCAAATGTTTTCTATGGGTGAAAGATCTGGACTGCAGGCTGGCCAGTTCAGTACTCGGACCCTTCTTCTACACAGCCATGATGCTGTAATTGATGCAGTATGTGGTTTGGCATTGTCATGTTGGAAAATGCAAGGTCTTCCCTGAAAGAGACGTCATCTGGATGGGAGCATATGTTGCTCTAGAACCTGGATATACCTTTCAGCATTGATGGTGTCTTTCCAGATGTATAAGCTGTCCATGCCACACGCACTAATGCAACCCCATACCATCAGAGATACAGGCTTCTGAACTGAGCGCTGATAACAACCTGGGTCATCCTTCTCCTCTTTAGTCCGAATGACACGGCGTCCCTGATTTCCATAAAGAACTTCAAATTTTGATTCGTCTGACCACAGAACAGTTTCCTCTTTGCCACAGTCCATTTTAAATGAGCCTTGGCCCAGAGAAGACGTCTGCGCTTCTGGATCGTGTTTAGATACGGCTTCTTCTTTGAACTATAGAGTTTTAGCTGGCAACGGCGGATGGCACGGTGAATTGTGTTCACAGATAATGTTCTCTGGAAATATTCCTGAGCCCATTTTGTGATTTCCAATACAGAAGTATGCCTGTATGTGATGCAGTGCCGTCTAAGGGCCTGAAGATCACGGGCACCCAGTATGGTTTTCCAGCCTTCACCCTTAGACACAGAGATTCTTCCAGATTCTCTGAATCTTTTGATGATATTATGCACTGTAGATGATGATATGTTCAAACTCTTTGCAATTTTACACTGTCAAACTCCTTTCTGATATTGCTCCACTATTTGTTGGTGCAGAATTAGGGGGATTGGTGATCCTCTTCCCATCTTTACTTCTGAGAGCCGCTGCCACTCCAAGATACTCTTTTAATACCCAGTCATGTTAATGACCTATTGCCAATTGACCTAATGAGTTGCAATTTGGTCCACCAGCTGTTCCTTTTTTGTACCTTTAACTTTTCCAGCCTCTTATTGCCCCTGTCCCAACTTTTTTGAGATGTATTGCTGTCATGAAATTTCAAATGAGCCAATATTTGGCATGAAATTTCAAAATGTCTCCCTTTCGACATTTGATATGTTGTTGTGGCAGCAGGGGCGTGGTCAAGCACCGGTCTGTGACAGGAGGGCGGAGTCGGGGAAGGTAAGTGGCAGAATCACTACACCTGACAGCAATTAACCTGTGTTTGTGTGTGTCTTCCCAGTGACCGCGCCCTACTTAAGGAGGGAGAGCGAGAGCAGAGGGGCTCATCCCTGAACTAGACGCTGGTTGTGTGTGTATCTGTGTGTGTGAAAGATTGATCACTGAAAAGTGTGGCAATAAAGCCTTATTGTGAACCTGATCTCTGTCCTGCCGTCCTCTGTGCTCCACCCACGCTTAGGGAACGTTACAGTGGTGCCAAAACCTGGGACATAGTGGAGCACAGCAGCCGATCAGCCCCATGGAGTCCTCCCCGTTCGCCGATCTGGTCCACGACCTCGCCACGGCCCAGCAAAGCCAGCACCAGGCGCTAGTCACCCTCCGAAAGGAACAAGAACGGCGCTTCGAGGCCCTGGTGCTGGCCCAACAAGAAGATCGGGAGGCGTTCCGGAACCTCCTCGCGCCGGCGGGGTCCAACCAGCGCTCCCACCGTGGGCCCGTTCACCCTCATCTTAACCAAGATGGGTCCGCAGGATGACCCCGAGGCTTTTATCACGCTCTTCGAGCAAGTCGCAGAGGCCTCGGGGTGGCCGATGGAGCAGCGCGCGGCATGCCTCCTCCCCCTGCTAACGGGAGAGGCGCAGCTGGCCGCGCTACAGCTCCCCGCCGACCGCCGGCTGGCCTACGTGGACCTCCGCCGGGCCGTCCTTCAGTGCGTGGGGTGCACCCCCGAGCAGCAACACCAGCACTTCCGCGCCTTGCGCTTGGAGGAAGTCAGCCGGCCGGCCGCGTTCGGCCAGCAGCTCCAAGACGCCTGCTGGCGGTGGTTGAGGGCCAACAACCATGACGCCGAGGGGATCATCGACCAGGTGGTGCTGGAGCAATCCATTGCTTGCTTGTCCATAGGAACTGCGGAGTGGGTCCAGTGCCACCGCCCAGCGTCGCTGGATCAGGCAGTCGAGCTGGTGGAGGACCATTTGGCGGCTGTTCCAGCGGCAGGACAGCAGACGGCGTCTTCTCTTCTCTTCTCTCTCTCTCTCTCCCCCTCCTCCTGTGTCCTGTCCTCGCCCCATTCCCCCACTGCGGAGGTGGGGGCTGGCCCCACCCCAGCCGGCCCGCCGCACCCGCGGTGCCCTCCCGTTTCTCCCTTCTGTGTCTGTCTCTCCCCCCCCTCAGGTGAGCGAGCCCCAGAACACCGGTGCAGAGGGGTAGCCCGGGCCGGTTTGCTGGCGCTGCGGGGAGCCGGGCCACCTTCAACAGCAGTGCACGGCAATGGAGGTGGGCGTGGTGGTGCGGATCCCCGACGCGCCAGAGGCCGCCCTCGATCGGGCCGGAGCGTATCGCATACCGGTGAATATTCAAGGGGATACATATCAGGCTTTGGTGGATTCTGGTTGTAATCAGACCTCAATTCACCAAAGCCTGGTGCAAAACGAGGCATTGGGGGGAGCACAGGGGGTGAAGGTGTTGTGTGTGCATGGGGACGTACACAGCTACCCTTTGGTGTCAGTCCACATTTTTTTCCAAGGGGAAAAAGTTATAGTGAAGGCGGCGGTTAATCCTCGCCTTACCCACTCTTTAATTTTGGGGACTGATTGGCCGGGATTTCGGGACTTAATGGCACACTTAGTAAAGAGTGGGTCCTGCCATTTAACAGGGGGAGGTCCCAGGGTCGCTTTGGCGGGAGCAGCTGTCACAG
This sequence comes from Neoarius graeffei, assembly GCF_027579695.1. Taxonomy (NCBI): domain Eukaryota; kingdom Metazoa; phylum Chordata; class Actinopteri; order Siluriformes; family Ariidae; genus Neoarius; species Neoarius graeffei. The sequence continues at coordinate 54,749,284 of NC_083576.1, forward strand.
AGCCGTCTACATCATCTCCGCGTCAGAGTGAGGAGCCTCCGGCTCCTCCTCTCTCTATTGGGGAATCCCTCGCAGATTTCTCATTAGAGCAATCGCGAGACAAGACTCTGCGGCATGCGTTTGACCAAGTGAGAGTAATCGATGGTCAAACCCTCCAGCCGAACGCCACCCCGTCCTTCCCCTACTTCGCGATTATGAAGGATAGGTTATACCGAGTGACGCAGGACATTCAAGCTAAAGAGCGAGTCACGCAACTTTTAATTCCGAAGAGCCGACGGGAATTGGTATTCCAGGTGGCTCACTTTAATCCCATGGCTGGACACTTAGGGTAGGATAAGACACTCGCCCGAATAATGGCCCGATTCTATTGGCCGGGGATTCGCGGCAATGTTTGTGGGTGGTGTACGGCGTGCCGCGAATGCCAGTTAGTAAACCCAGGGGCCATTCCAAAAGCGCCTTTGCGCCCTCTACCATTAATCGAGACACCATTTGAAAGAATTGGGATGGATCTCGTCGGGCCATTAGATCGGTCAGCACGAGGGTACCGCTTTATATTAGTTCTGGTGGACTATGCAACGCGATACCCGGAAGCAGTGCCCCTGCGCAATATCTCAGCACGCAGTATTGCGGAGGCGCTCTTCCGTGGCATCTCCCGAGTTGGAATCCCGAAAGAGATTCTGACTGATCAAGGCACCACGTATGTGTCACGGACACTACGCGAACTGTATGGATTATTGGGAATTAAGCCGATCCGCACCAGCGTGTATCACCCACAAACGGACGGTTTAGTGGAACGGTTCAATCACACCCTCAAGAATATCATTAAAAAATTCGTAAGTGAGGATGCACGTAATTGGGATAAGTGGCTCGAGCCCTTGTTGTTTTCAGTGCGAGAGGTCCCCCAAGCCTCCATGGGGTTCTCGCCATTCGAATTATTATATGGGCGTAAGCTGCGCGGCATTCTAGACGTGCTGCGGGAAAATTGGGAGGAGGGACCTTCACAAAGTAAGAACGAAATTCAATATGTTATGGACCTGCACGCAAAACTCCACACGCTCACCCACCTAACCCAGGAGAATTTGCGGCAGGCCCAAGAACGGCAAGCCCACCTGTACAACAAGGGTACGCACCTTAGGGAGTTCACACCGGGAGATAAGGTACTCGTACTTTTGCCCACATCGAGCTCCAAATTGATCGCCAAGTGGCAAGGACCCTTTGAGGTCACACGGCGAGGTGGGGACGTCGACTACAAGGTGAGGCGAATGGACAGGGGTGGGGCGCTACAGATTTACCACCTCAATCTGCTTAAACTCTGGAATGAGGAGGTCCCTGTGGCGTTGGTGTCGGTGGTTCCAGAGAAGGCGGAGCTGGGGCCGGAGGTTCAAAAAGGGGCATTGGCATCACGTACCTCTCCGGTCCCCTGTGGAGACCACCTCTCCCCGACCCAACTCACGGAGGTCGCCCAGTTGCAGGCCAAGTTTTTGGATGTGTTCTCGCCCCTGCCCAGTCACACTAACCTCATAGAGCACCACATAGAGACGCCCCCGGGGGTGGTAGTGCGTAGCCGCCCTTACAGGCTACCCGAACGCAAAAAAAAGGTGGTTCGGGAAGAACTTGAGACCATGCTCGAAATGGGCATCGTCGAGGAGTCCCACAGTGACTGGAGCAGCCCGGTGGTCTTGGTACCCAAGGCCGACGGGTCAGTCCAGTTCTGTGTAGACTATAGGAAAGTCAACGCAGTGTCTAAATTCGACGCGTACCCAATGCCTCGTATTGATGAGTTGCTCGATCGACTCAGCACTGCTCGCTTTTATTCGACACTGGATTTGACGAAGAGATATTGGCAGATCCCCTTGACTCCACTATCCTGAGAGAAAACGGCCTTTTCCACACCGTTTGGTTTACACCAATTCGTCACACTTCCATTTGGGCTGTTTGGGGCACCCGCTACGTTTCAGCGGCTGATGGACAGGGTCTTCCGCCCCCACGCCACCTATGTGGCCGCCTACCTAGACGACATCATCGTCTATAGCAATGACTGGCCGAGGCACCTCGAACACCTAAGGGCCGTTCTTAGGTCGCTGAGGCGAGCGGGTCTCACAGCCAACCCAAAGAAGTGTGCGATTGGGCGGGTGGAAGTACGGTATCTGGGCTTCCACTTGGGCAACGGGCAGGTGCGTCCCCAAATTAACAAGACCGCAGCAATTGTGGCCTGTCCGAGGCCCAAGACCAAAAAGGGGGTGAGACAGTTCCTGGGGCTGGCTGGCTATTATCGCAGGTTTATACCTAATTATTCGGACGTCACCAGCCCGCTGACTGATCTCACTAAAAAGGGGGCACCAGATCCGGTCCAGTGGACGGAGTAATGCCAGCGGGCTTTTTCTGAGGTAAAGGCTGCACTGTGTGGGGGGCCGCTTTTACACTCCCCTGACTTTTCTCTCCCCTTTATGTTGCAGACCGATGCATCGGACAGAGGGCTGGGGGCGGTTTTGTCCCAGGAGGTGGAGGGGGAGGACTGCCCCGTCCTGTACATCAGCAGGAAGCTGTCGGTGTGTGAGGGGCGCTACAGCACCATAGAGAAAGAGTGTCTGGCCATCAAGTGGGCAGTCCTTGCCCTCTGGTACTACCTGCTGGGGTGCCCTTTCACCCTCTGTTCCGACCACGCGCCCCTCCAGTGGCTCCACCGCATGAAGGATGCCAACGCGCGGATCACCCGTTGGTATCTGGCACTCCAACCGTTTAAATTCAAGGTGGTCCACAGGCCGGGGGCGCAGATGGTCGTGGCAGACTTCCTCTCCCGTCAAGGGGGGGGGGAGTCGGCTGCAGGCCGGACGGCCGCCCGGCCTGAGTCGGGCGGTGGGGGTATGTGGCAGCGGGGGCGTGGTCAAGCGCCGGTCTGTGACAGGAGGGCGGAGTCGGGGAAGGTAAGTGGCAGAATCACTACACCTGACATCAATTAACCTATGTTTGTGTGTGTCTTCCCAGTGACCGCGCCCTACTTAAGGAGAGAGAGCGAGAGCAGAGGGGCTCATCCCTGAACTAGACGCTGGTTGTGTGTGTGTCTGTGCGTGTGAAAGATTGATCACTGAAAAGTGTGGCAATAAAGCCTTATTGTGAACCTGATCTCTGTCCTGCCGTCCTCTGTGCTCCACCCACGCTTAGGGAACGTTACAGTTGTCTATGTTCTATTGTGAATACAATATCAGTTTTTGAGATTTGTAAATTATTGCATTCCATTTTTATTTACAATTTGTACTTTGTCCCAACTTTTTTGGAATCGGGGTTGTAAGTTTTCTAAACATACCGTGTGTCTGTTAAGTAATGTTGCTGGAGGGCGTCTGTGTTAATTATTATTATTGAATTGCATAGGATAAGAGATCTCTGTATGAATCCATTTATATTAAAATTTATATTTTAATGCAAACTGATTGCTTTGTCTTTTATTATAGTTGCTTGTTGTCTGGCTTGTGGCTGCACAGGTTGCCCTTAGTTATTAGTAGGTAACATGATCATAACATACATGTAAGATTTGCCTGTGTTAGAAACTCTGCAACAGGCCTGTAATAATCTGTGACAGGGTGATAAAATGATAGCTTTCTGCACCTTCAACAGACACATCAACAACAGCAATAGGAAAATTGCTCAATGAAGTGTTCGATAGTTTCAATCAAATGCATTAAATGCAACCACCACATTTTTCAAGTAAGAAAAGGTCTTATATATACTTGTGGTGGTAGCCGGTGGAAAGGATTACCTGCCGGCACAAAAAAACGATGTACTGTTTGTGATTTTCGATCGCATCTGCTTGTCTCGGGCAGCACGGTGGTGTAGTGGTTAGTGCTGTCGCCTCACAGCAAGAAGGTTCAGGTTCGAGCCCCGTGGCCGGCGAGGGCCTTTCTGTGCGGAGTTTGCATGTTCTCCCCGTGTCCGCGTGGGTTTCCTCCGGGTGCTCCAGTTTCCCCCACAGTCCAAAGACATGCAGGTTAGGTTAACTGGTGACTCTAAATTGACCGTAGGTGTGAATGTGAGTGTGAATGGTTGTCTGTGTCTATGTGTCAGCCCTGTGATGACCTGGCGACTTGTCCAGGGTGTACCCCGCCTTTCGCCCGTAGTCAGCTGGGATAGGCTCCAGCTTGCCTGCGACCCTGTAGAACAGGATAAAGCGGCTAGAGATAATGAGATGAGAAACTGATATTGTATTCACAATAGAACATAGACAACATATCAAATGTCGAAAGTGAGACATTTTGAAATTTCATGCCAAATATTGGCTCATTTGAAATTTCATGACAGCAACACATCTCAAAAAAGTTGGGACAGGGGCAATAAGAGGCTGGAAAAGTTAAAGGTACAAAAAAGGAACAGCTGGAGGACCAAATTGCAACTCATTAGGTCAATTGGCAATAGGTCATTAACATGACTGGGTATAAAAAGAGCATCTTGGAGTGGCAGCGGCTCTCAGAAGTAAAGATGGGAAGAGGATCACCAATCCCCTAATTCTGCACTGACAAATAGTGGAGCAATATCAGAAAGGAGTTCGACAGTGTAAAATTGCAAAGAGTTTGAACATATCATCATCTACAGTGCATAATATCATCAAAAGATTCAGAGAATCTGGAAGAATCTCTTTGCGTAAGGGTCAAGGCCGGAAAAAAATACTGGGTGCCCGTGATCTTCGGGCCCTTAGATGGCACTGCATCACATACAGGCATGCTTCTGTATTGGAAATCACAAAATGGGCTCAGGAATATTTCCAGAGAACATTATCTGTGAACACAATTCACCGTGCCATCCACCGTTGCCAGCTAAAACTATATAGTTCAAAGAAGAAGCTGTATCTAAACATGATCCAGAAGCGCAGACGTCTCCTCTGGGCCAAGGCTCATTTAAAATGGACTGTGGCAAAGTGGAAAACTGTTCTGTGGTCAGACGAATCAAAATTTGAAGTTCTTTATGGAAATCAGGGACGCCGTGTCATTCAGACTAAAGAGGAGAAGGACGACCCAAGTTGTTATCAGCGCTCAGTTCAGAAGCCTGCATCTCTGATGGTATGGGGTTGCATTGGTGTGTGTGGCATGGGCAGCTTACACATCTGGAAAGACACCATCAATGCTGAAAGGTATATCCAGGTTCTAGAGCAACATATGCTCCCATCCAGACGACGTCTCTTTCAGGGAAGACCTTGCATTTTCCAACATGACAATGCCAAACCACATCATGGCTGCGTAGAAGAAGGGTCCGGGTACTGAACTGGCCAGCCTGCAGTCCAGATCTTTCACCCATAGAAAACATTTGGCGCATCATAAAACGGAAGATACGACAAAAAAGACCTAAGACAGTTGAGCAACTAGAATCCTACATTAGACAAGAATGGGTTAGCATTCATATCCCTAAACTTTAGCAACTTGTCTCTTCAGTCCCCAGACGTTTACAGACTGTTGTAAAGGGGGATGTCTCACAGTGGTAAACATGGCCCTCTCCCAACTTTTTTGAGATGTGTTGTCATGAAATTTAAAATCACCTAATTTTTCTCTTTAAATGATACATTTTCTCAGTTTAAACATTTGATATGTCATCTATGTTCTATTCTGAATAAAATATGGAATTTTGAAACTTCCACATCATTGCATTCTGTTTTTATTTACAATTGGTACTTTGTCCCAACTTTTTTGGAATCGGGGTTGTATTTTTTTTACTTACAAAGAAGGAAAAGAAAGACTGTGGCAGCGAGGGCATGATCAAGCATCAGCTGTGAGCGGTGAGGAGTCAGGTTGAACCAACAGGTAACGCATGATGAGTTTCACCTGCGTTTGATTGCTGGCATGTTACTTATGTGTGTTTTGTGTTTTTTCAGAGAGAAGCCGGTAATCAGAGACAGAGCTGAGCTACCCAGTGCCGTGTGTATATGCGCACGCATGTGTGTAAAAAATAGAGAAAACAGAGTTGCTGAAAAGTGATTTCCAAATTGAAAATAAAGCGCACCTTGAGTTGTCAAGCCTGTCTCCCAGTTCCTTATTCCCCGAGCTGTAAAAGTGTTACAAACACAAAAAATAAAAAGGGTCTATTAATTTCTGTTACTGCCTATAATATAAAATGACCAAATATACACAGACTATTAACGTCCTTTTAATAATCAGTTAAATAGGCTCAAAAAAGTACTACTAAAAAGCTGAATGTGCTGACTGGACTCAAGCGCTCCATGCTGTCATGGTAATATTGACAATAACATATAACATGTATGCTACACCGTGAAAGATCTCCGTTCAGTGATTCCAGCACTGCACAGTTCCTTTTAGTGATATAGTTAATTGTCTACATTATTATGTCTTTATTACTCACAGAACATTCTCGTTTTTCATAGGTATTTGTCAAAATGTGTCGCCCAAGTCAATTCTATATGTAGGAAACACTGCAGACGATGAGGAAATTGTTGATAAAAGTAAAGTGTTTAAATTGAATATAAAGTGGTTAAATTCAGCCTTTTTTCTCCTGGTAATTATTAATAATAGGCAAAGATGTCCACAAGCACCAGCGACCGTTGGTTTTCCCCGCTTACATCGACGGTCTGCGTCGGCTACTCGATTCCAGGAAAAAAATTAAAACTTGCCTTTCAATGTTTAAGTGATTTATATTATCTCCACTGCCCATAATGTAGTGCAAATCCAATTATTTCACCATGAAATTGTCTTCGATTCGGGTCTAGCATGACCGGAAGCAACATATTTGTTGATCGATTCTCACACTCTGATTGGCTGACTACATGACCATGCTGTAGCAGACAACAGTAAAGACGCAGTTGGTGGTTGTGGCAGACAATTTCACTTGGTTTTCACAAAATGCCACCAAAGAAAAAGAACTAAAACCTTCCATGGGCCAAATAAATATTAAGTCTATGTTTTCTGCAGGTTTGTACATAATTAATAGTTTCATATCTCAGAATTGTTATTTTCATATCCAGAAGCTACCTGGAGTGCTTAAGTTCCCATAGAGATGTCTGGTCCCTTAAATAAGGTTTCATACTTATATAGTGCAAGTGCAAATAACTAATAGTGTGCAAATTTTATGCTGAAATTAAACCTATACAATACACAATACCACACCAGAAGCACATCAAGTACATTACACATGCACCAAATAAGCTCATCATGTAGTTATTTTACAGAGCCAGGCAGCATACTACAGAAGGGAACTGAGAAAGCCAAGAGCAAATACATCTAGAGGGAAATTTCATACAAGTATTTTAAAGGGAAATGGTTAGTAATTTGTTCGCTGAGAATGCACCAGAAGCCATTAGAAGGTATGTAAATTTCAATTTTTTCTGGGGAATGCCCCCAGACACCCCCAGCATTAGCACACCTTTCCAGAGCCACATACTACTGTGTTTTTTTTTTTTGTTTGTTTGTTTGTTTTTAAGCTGGCTACTTCAGATTTTCTGTAAAACCCTGAATAAGTCTTTAAAAATGATCAGTAATCACTGATATTGACTGAAATGAAAAGAATCGGCTACTTGGTTTTTTTTTGTTTGTTTGTTTTTTTAATTTAATCAGCTCCTGGATTAACTCAGCTAACTCAAGGTAAGGCTTATTCACTCTGACTCAGGCCCTGTCCACACGGCAACGGATTCAGGTGACTCCGATACAATTGCTTATCGTTTAGGCCTGGCGTCCACACGGCACCGGCGTTTTGGGTGCCCAAAACGCAATCTTTTTGAGAACGGGTTCCAGAGTGGAAAGATCTGGCAACGTTGCCGTTGTGAAGTCGTCTGGATGAGTAGAACGGATTTGTTTACGATGACGTCACAACCACATGACTGTGAGTGCTTCACGCCAGGTAGAAGTGTAACGAATATCACCAGGAAAAAGCCTTACAGAGCACTAGTGAGAGTGAAACACGAGCTTGGATATTATTATTATTATTATTATTATTATGTTCAGTGTTAGTTCACAGTAGTAATGCAAGAAGCAGAATAGTGACAGTAATAGTGAAGCAAAAACATGCAATTGTACAAACACTGCAGCTCTACAGCAAAATATTCATTTATGAAATGGTCTGATTCTTAACACCAGTAGTGCCAATGATCTTCTCATTGCGATGCGAGTTGTCAACAAATCCTATAACTTGGTTCATGAAACGCGCTTACAAAATATTTTCACTGTGATTATTTGTGTAATGGTGCAATCCCGCCAGCAAAAATAGGGGAAAAAAGGAGCGATCTCACCTCTTCAGATGTTGATTTAAGTCCGACAATACATTCCTCAAAAAGGGCGTAGAGGAGCAAATTAATCCAATTTATTCCGGACCATTAAAGACGCTGCCTTCCACGTAGAATCATACGTCATCCTCGCCGCCATATTGGAGAGGTCAAAGCGGAGAATAAAGATTAGCTGCGTTTAACTGTACCAACAGGTTTACCGTCCAAACGAGATCATATGGGATTACCTTTCACAGGTGAGAAACAGCAAATTAATCCATCAACGTGTATCATTCAATTTATTCTGGACCATAAAAGACGCCGCCTTCCGCGTAGAATCATGTGTCATCCTCGCCGCCATTTTGGAGAGGTCAAAGCGGAGAATAAAGATTAGCTGCGTTTAACTTTACCAACAGGTTTGCTGTCCAAACGAGATCACATGGGATTACCTTTCACAGGTGAGACTGGAAAAATACTTTTCATTGTATTTGGTCATTATAATGTAATTTTACAAACAGATTTTCCTGACTTTGTGGCTAATATGAAGTCTCGCGCATAATAGTTTATGCGCATGCGTCCTTACTACTTCTATTGTTCTGGTGTCTCCGAAGGGACTGTCTTACAGCGCCCCTAGAGGTGTGGCATGTGTATTGCATCGTTTTCAGCAAGCGTTGCGTTGCCATATGGAGCTGATATTTTACTGATTGTTGCCCATTTGGACGCGATATATTTTTAAATAACATCTCGTTGCCGTTGTCGTGTGGATGTAGCCTCATTTCCTTCTTGCACCAGAGGTGTTCCTTTCAACAACATGCCACCCTTAAAGGATTAAAGGCATGACTTTAATAAGCCCAAGCAAGGCCATGAATATGTTGCTCATATTATATGCAAGCAAAGCATACATACATTAGTATTACTGTGGCCACATATCTCTCTCTCTCTCCTCTCACTGTCTTTTACTAATTTTTTTTAACCACAAAAAGAGCACTAAACTCCTGATTCCTGTGTTCTTACAACAAAGGCAATGCAGCAGGACAGCACACCTGACCTCCCTTTGTAACCCTTAAAGGAAAAAAAAGGGCCCAGCTAAGTTTCACCTGCTCTAAAATATTTATCTGAACTGAAAAAAAGAAAAACACTTTTAATGCTCATGAAACTGAATGCTGCTTGCTTTGTTGGTGCTCTCAGTTTATCTCTTCCGCTCTCTCTCTCGCTGTTCTCGTTCTCTCTCTCCCTTTCTTCTACTTCATGAATAATGAAGGGAAAACATCCAGCTTGTCTGTGTAGAAGAATACATGGCTCTCAGTAGCTGATCAAATAAGGTATACTAAATAATTGAAGGCAGCCCTTTTATCATGCAAATAAATGGACTATAAGGAAGTCTGGGTTGGATGTGAATGCCATGAGTGTCTGTTAGTTTCTGAGTAAAAAGCATCCTAGACTTGTTTGTGTGTTTGCTTACACAGCTGATGAAGGACTTCTTTCCCGTTTCTCTGGAAATTGTGTCCTGTAAATTTACTATTACTGCTATTACTACCCTCTACTATTATTTGTGTTCAAGTACACTGAAGTTACTTCCTGGATTCTTCAGATATGCAGGTGTATATAGGTATATGTGTACATCTGCACATTCAGTATCTGCACTATCCAATTAGCTGATCATGTGGCAGGAGTGCAATGCATGAAATCATACAGATACTCTGATCAGCCATAATATTAAAACCACTAACAGGTGACTTGAATAACATTGATTATCTCATTACATTTGGTCAGGTCAGGATCACAGACCCTGTTACTGGTAACACTGTAACCTGGTACCACCTGCCGCATGGATGGGTAGTCAGCGTCTAAACTGGCTCCCCCACCAGTGTCATGCTGATGAGGAGGGTGGCATGTCACCCAGCAGGATTAAAAACAAGACCTGACAAAGGGTGGATCAGTTTCTCATGAGCCAACGGTCATTATGCACACTTTATAAGGGCAGGTGGGGTTCTCAAGCCTTGGACGGCAATCCACCTAGGAGAAGGACACTCCGAAATAAAACCTGCATCCTTGCGTGTCGCTTGTCTTGTGGCAGCCCTTGAACCAGACAGCTGATGGCACGTATTGGATGAGAGATCGGGACTGGGAGTGCACACACCTTTCTCACTAAAATCAACTCTGGTGCAGGTCATCCTGGGACACTAAGATGAGATGACTTTCCACCCTTTTATTAAAATCTTGTGGCAATGGGGGAGTGGTGACAGGGACAGGACGAGGATGCTGCTGGGAGTCCCTAGCCACAATCCTGCACTCAGGCAGTCCAAGTGTGATGGTTGTTTGTCATAGACTGTGGTATATGCGGCACTCATGTCCTGCATGGAAGACAGAGTACCCCTCTTTAGGGATAGCGATGCTCTCCCCACACGGGGAAAGGTAATGAAAAGGGACCCTACACACCACCAACTCCACATGAACCCTGACAGGTAACTGCACCTGGCTGGTCATCCATCTTCACGGTCAAAAAATGTACACCAAAGCACACAATGAATTTTGCATTGTAGAATGTCTGGACTCTTCTGAATCACAATTCTAGGCCTGAGCATTGAACGACTCTTATTGCAAAGACATTCGATGAATATAACTTCAATATTGCAGTCCTCAGTGAAACTAGACTATCTGGGGAGTCAAACATGGAGGAGGTTGGTGCAGGCTACACATTCTATTGGAAGAGTAAGCCTTCTGGCAAGCCCAGGACTGGTGGTGTTTGATTTGCCATCTGTACTTCAATTACTCGAAAGCTAGTTCAACTTCCAAAAGCCATCAGTGAGAGACTGATAAGTATCCATATAGAGATCTTGCAGTCACGTGACCAGAAAGTACACAACCGCCATCTTGTCGGTCAAAAACACCGCTGAATACTGCTGCACTTGTGTGCAGAATGGATCAATTTCAACCGACAGACTACACGGCTCATTTTTCTAATGAACAGATAACTAGATATATGTCTAAAATAAATGATCTACAGATTTGTGACCCTTATGGCTTACCGGACGGAGCTTTCACGACCGGATTTTGAACTGCCAGCGGAATACCCGGACGTGTATAATTACCTCATTAACTTTCCCTCGCTGTTCAGTGGTGAAGCACTGCGTGCTTATAAATCTCTGGACAGTTATCTTTACAGAAATTCAGGATTTGTCAGCGACTCAGATGTGGCATCTTGTAAACAAGAATCCTCATTGGACGGGTAAGTCACTTAAGTATTGAGTATAGCACTGACCAGCCAATTATAGAATAGAATAAGGTAATTACAGCTGTAATTCCAAATCGTCCGTCTTGTTTACATGGATCTGGCATTGGAGAGGTAGAGGCTTGGCAGTGGAGATTTGAGTAGCTGTTTTCTAAGCTTAGTCAACAGGCCGGCTCTGCAGCCTCGCTTTTGCTTCTGCTCCCGGCGCCACCTCCTTCGCTTTGCTTCTGATAACAATCCACGGAGACCCCGCTGGTCTCGCTATCTCGTCCGGAATGTTTTTTTTTTTTTTCTCGTCCGGAATGTTGTGCATGCGATGGAAATCGCTACAAACCGTCATTTTCTGCTGGAAACCAATGTCCAGTAAGTCCATACGGTTGTAGTGGATATTGAAGTCCGGTACAGATGAACAACATGCAAAAATACACACAAAAAACATAAAAAACGTGCACAGGTAGGGAGAGCTTGTAGCCGCAGCCGTTGTAGTAGAATTGTATATAGTAGGGTTTTCCAGAAGAAAAGGTAGAAGTAAAAGCAGAAGTAGAACCAGAAGTAGAAGTAGAAGGCGGAATATGGCATTTGACCGACAAGATGGCGTCTGTCACAATCTGGATCGGCTGTGACGTCACATGCAAGTGCTCCATAGATCTCTCTAAGGGCCATCATGCAATAACACTCAGCATCTACGCTCCTACTATGACCCACACTGAAGAAGTGAAAGAGGCTTTCTATGGAGACTTGGATGGGGCCAGTATAGAAATACCTAGAAACAACAAACTTATCATCTTTGGCAATTGCAATGCTCAGGTTGGGTATGATTTGAGTGTCTGGAGAAATGTGATTGGTAAACATGGAGTGGTAAAGACTAATGCGAATGGACTTCTCCTCTTAGAGAAATGCAGTCAGCAAAGATTGGTCATCACTAATACCATCTTTCAACAATCTAACAAGTATAAGACTACTTAGATGCACCCTTGATCCAAGCGATGACACATGCTGGATTACACTGTCAAACAGAGGGACACCTGTGATATAAAGCTGGCAAGAGCTATGCATGGAGCTGAGTGCTGGTCTGACCACAGGACAGTCAGGAGTAAAATGCCTCTCTGTAATTCCAAAGGTACAGAACAGGATAATCAAACCACCCTGTAGGCTTAAAATTTCAACTCTCAATGAAACACCCATCCAAGAGGAACTAAAGAAGAGGATTGGGGAAGCAGACATCCCAGATGACTTCGAGGGCTTGGATATTGAAACAGCAAGGAAGCAGTTCAGGGATGTCACTTATTCTGCCAGTGCAGATGTCCTGGGCTTCGTCAAACATAAACATCAAGACTGGTTTGATGAAAAATGATGGAGATCTCATACCGTATTTATTAGAAAGGACCACCCATTAAAATCTATATAGCAAGCAAAACATTTGCTGCAAAGTGTGCCTCAATGCGAAGCACACCATCCAGAAAACCCTATGCCAGATGAAGGGCTCATGGTGGGACAAAAAGCCAAGGAGCTTCAGGAAGCTGCTGATAATGTTAAGGGTGGTGAGATGAGGTGCGAGGTTAGGATCCAGAAGCAGAACACAGACAGTAATCCAATAAATAAGGTGATTTAATCCAGGGAAAAGGGCATGGCAAAAAGGTAAATAAACAGGATGAAAAAACAAATAGAAAAATAGTCCAGGTACAAAGAGACAAAAAACTGACAAAACAACAAGACAGGCAAGGACAAAAAACGCTAGTGCAAAAAAACATGAACAAGAAAAAACGCTTAGTGCAAAAAAAATCATAAACAAGAAAAAACCGCTTAGTGCAAAAAACCATAAACAAGAACAAATGCTAGAGAGAAAAACCATGAGAAGCATAAGAGGCACAGAAACAGCTAGGGTAACAAGCGAGACATTCTGGCAAGGTCCCTGCCTGAGAACGACATTTATATACACAGCAGAAAAAAACAGGAAGTGAATGCAGGCAAGATGGAATTCCCGTCCCGGATCCGGATTAGTGCTGACCTGGGAGATAAGTAATCTCCAGAGTGGAAGTCCGAGGCGGAGCATGACAGATAAGCATAACATCAAGCAATTCTTCGAAAGCCTCTGGGCAGTTTATGGCTCAAGGTACAGCAGTAGCTCACACATTCATACCTCAGATGGTGAGACACTTCTCACTAACAAGTCAGACATCCTGAATTGTTGGGCAGAGTATTTCAACACCCTTTGCAATCGCCCATCATCAATGTCTGAGGAAGCTTTAGATGCGATTCCACAGAGGCATTTACTAAAGGAGCTAGATCTGCCACCATCGTTAGATGAGGTCACTAAAGCCATCAAACAGACTTCTTCAGGGAAGTCCCCTAGTATAGATGGAGCCGTACCACACAAGTTCTAAGACACATCCACTGTGCACCTTTACAATCATAAAGAAAACTGTACCATATGTGACAACCACAGAGGCATATCTCTCCTTTCCATAGCAGGGAAAATACTGGCACAAGTTTTCCTAAACAGAATGTTAGAGCAGCTGGTCAAGTCAATATACCCAGAATCACAGTGTAGCTTTAGGCCTAGGAGGGAGACCGCAGAGATGATCTTCACTTTGAGGCAAATCCAAAAGAAGTGCAGAAACCAAAATATGGACCTCTACAGTGGTGCTTGAAAGTTTGTGAACCCTTTAGAATGTTCTATATTTCTGCATAAATATGACCTAAAACATCATCAGATTTTCACACAAGTCCTAAAAGTAGATAAAGAGAACCCAGTTAAACAAATGAGACAAAAATATTATACTTGGTCATTTATTTATTGAGGAAAATGATCCAATATTACATATCTGTCATATGTATCATCATATCTATCATCAGGTCCTTTCATGAGGGGATGCTGGTTCACGTACAGGAGTGCAGAGAGTTGTCTGATCCATTTCCTGTTACTAACAGAACAAAGCATGGCTGTGTTCTTGCGCCAGTGCTCTTATCCATTGTGTTTTTACTCATGCTATTGGATGCTTTTCATGATGTAGACAAGAATGTGGACATACAGTTTCGATCAGATGGTGGCCTGTTCAACTTAAGATGCGTCCAGTCTTGTATGAAGATGCTATCAGTGCTGATTTGTGACTTGCTGTATGCAGACAACTGTGCTTTAGATGCCTACAGCCTTGAAGACATCTAGTCAATAACAACTGGAGGTACACACAGTCCCTTTAAGAAACTACATTTCCCATCAACCAACTTCCACGTTGACCTACGTCACGCCTGGGCGGGATTTCCTACGTCACATCCTCCATGAAGCCATAAGTAACTGAGCAACGCTACTCTCTTTCTCTTTGGTGCTGTGAATCTCACTGCGGACCGGCGCGTTCTACAGACATAAAGAGGCCCGCTCAAAGAACATCTAGAATAAAGACGTCTTTCTTGCACGAAAAGAATTCAGCACGTTTTTGTTTACCATTGGCCACGGTAAACTTCCAAAATCGCGCGATCTAACTCAGATTGAGTTATAACTGGTTTCATTTGTTCATTATAAGTAACGTTACGACTGCAGCCCAAAGCAGTTAATTAAAAGTTAGAAGCAACCGGATTCCTTCTGACTAAAGCGCTGTGCACATTGTTGATCAGAGACTTTTCCTCACGAACGCTGAAGTTCGGACCAAAGATCCTCCTCTGCCTTTCCATGGAAACAACCCACATGCTCCGGTGGACTCAGAAGTTTTGGAACATCTCTATAATCTTGCATAAGCAAGATACTGGAAGTAAGACTGGCATTTTTGGGCAAAAAGACTAGTCTTAAGAATTAGCTTTATGAAGTAGTGTGAATTTAAACTCAGGAACGGTTTAATTGTGCACACTGTAGACACTTAGAGTGTGAATTGATCATTGTTCTATGTTCTCTCAATTGTTTTTTTATAGATAGGCTGTTGCATGCTTTTGCTATCCTTTCTAACCTTTAATTTCATTATTACACATATTTTGACCTCATCAAGGTTTCAGTGGATTTAGGAATGTTATAAGCTAGTGAATTAGCAAATCTGAGCTGATCCTTTGTTCTTCTCAACCCCACGTGGTGACTCACCTCCCCCACACACAAACACACCTTAGCTAGCAATCAAAGCTAACCCTTTGTTCAGGCCATAAGGCCCCCCCACACACACACACACAAAAACACACACACTCTCACTCACACACACAGATATATCACTTTTTTATCATTGTTATCTCATCTCATCTCATTATCTCTAGCCGCTTTATCCTGTTCTACAGGGTTGCAGGCAAGCTGGAGCCTATCCCAGCTGACTATGGGTGAAAGGTGGGGCACACCCTGGACAAGTTGCCAGGTCATCACAGGGCTGACATATAGACACAGACAACCATTCACACCTATGGTCAATTTAGAGTCACCAGTTAACCTAACCTGCATGTCTTTGGACTGCAGGGGAAACCGGAGCACCCGGAGGAAACCCACGCGGACACGGGGAGAACATGCAAACTCCGCACAGAAAGGCCCTCACCGGCCACGGGGCTCGAACCCGGACCTTCTTGCTGTGAGGCGACAGCGCTAACCACTACACCACCGTGCTGCCCCTATCATTGTTATAATAAATCCAATTATTATTGAAACTGTGTGTTTATTTGTTGCTCCCAATATTTTTGAAGTCACACAATTTCAAAGAACTCGAAAGTGTACGTAAGTGCTATTAGCTGTCTTTGTAATACGGTAAGTAATACATTTAGCTGTTTGGTAATTTATTATTAAATGCCAAAATTAATGGTATTATTAATGAGACTGATTCAGTGAGACTGATTCAATGAGAATGATTCAATGAAAACAATTCAATGAGACTGATTCAATGAAAACGATTCAATGAGACTGATTCAATGGTATGATTCAATGAGACTGATTCAATTTAATGATTTAATGAGACTGATTTAATGAGATTAATCACTTAAGACCAATTGCCCCTACATACATATACCCTACACAACCATGTTCACTTGTGGGTCAGAGAGATTCAGCTTGACGATCAGCATCCAAAAGACGGAGGTCATGTACAAACCAGCCCCTGACAAAATTCACACAAACCCAGTTGTTACCATAAACAATGCACCTCTGAAGTCTGTGGATAATTTATGTTACCTGGGCAGTATCTTGTCAAACTCAGCAACCATAGATGACAACACAGCATATCTTCAAAGCTAGCAGTTTGTTTGGAAGGCTAAGGTGGAGGTTGTGGGATGAGCATGGTGTTAGATTGCGTACAAAAGTTAATGTGTACCAGACAGTGGTTCTCACTTCACTTTTGTATAGCTGCAAAACTTGGACAACCTACTGTCGCGACGTTAAACTCCTGGAGCAGTTTCAACAACACTTCTTTAGACCCATCTGTGGTGAGGGAAGCCATGGCCTAATGGTTAGAGTAGCAGTTTGGGACCAAAACATTGCCGGTTTGATTCCCTGGACAAGAGGAATGGCTGAAGTGCCCTTGAGCAAGGCACCTAACCCCAAATGCTCCCCAGGCTGCTCAGGGTATGTTGTGCATTGCTCTGGATAAGAGCGTCCGCTAAATGCCTGTAATGTAATGTATTAAGTGGTAGGACAAGGTCTCTAATGCATTGTGGTGTCCCCAGTGTGGAAAACCAGATCATCAAGGCACAGCTTTGTTGGGTAGGATACCTCACCAGAATGGAAGACACAAGAATACCCAAAGCGGTTCTCTTCAGCCAACTGAGCAGTGGGAAAAGAACAGTAGGCAGACCAAGGCTAAGTTACAAGGACACCCTCAAACACAACCTCAAGGCATGTGGCATCAACCCTGACACCTGGGAAAACGCTGCTCAAGAGCAGTGCATCACCTGATGCAGACTTTTGAGAAGAGCAGGATAAGACAACTCAATGAGAAAAGGCCAAAGAGAAAAGCAAGTTCCAGTAACATTACAACATGCTCCTCTTCCATCTGCAGCAAGTACAACTGAACTTTTTGTTCCAGGATTGGTGTACACTCCCATGAAAAGACTCACCGTTAACGTGTCGCGGGATACTCATGCATCACCTTTGACATGAGAATCCATCATCTCATTACAAGGGATATATTAGGCAGCAAGTGAACAGTCCATTGTTGTTGATGTATTGGAAGCAGGATGACCGGCTAGTGGCCTAGTGGTAGCGTGTCCGCCTCTCGATCGGGAGATCGTGAGTTCTATTCACGGTTGGGTCATACCAAAGACCATCATAAAAATGGTACCTACTACCATCTGGCAAGGCACGCTGCAATACAGATGCGAGTGGGGAGTTAAACTCTCGTGGTTACCAGAGGACTAGCCCCCCACTGTAACCCTAGCTATGTAATAGGTGAGAGGCCGAGGGCTGTGGAAACGAGATCGGCGCTGCCTGATGCGCCACATGGCACGGGAAGGACTTTAACTTAACTTTAATTGGAAGCAGGAAAAAGGCCAAGCGTAAGGATCTGAGTAACTTTGACAATGACCAAAGTATGATGGCTAGGCTAGGTCAGAGTATCTTCATCAAGCACTTAACCCCCAACTGCTCCCCGGGCGCTGTAACATAGCTGCCCATTGCTCTGGGTATGTATGTGTGCTCATTGCTCACTTGTGTGTGCATGTGTGTGTTCACTGCTTCAGATGGGTTAAATGTAGAGGTTAAATTTCACTGTGTGCTTAAGTTTGTGCTTGAGTGTATGTGTGACAAATAAAGGCTTCCTGGCTTGGCTTCTTGGCATCAAGGTCATGGGCACCCAAAGCTCCGTGATGCATGTGGAGAGTGAAGGTTAGCCTGTCTAGTCCAATCCCACAGAAGAGCCATTATAGCACAAATTGCTGAAAAGTTAATGCTGGCTATGATAGAAAGGTGTCAGTACACACAGTGCATCACAATTTGCTATGCATAGGGCTATGTAGCCACAGACTGGTCAGAGTGCCCATGCTGACCCCTGACCACCATCAAAAGTGCCTACAATGAGCCCATGAGCATCTTAACTGGACCATGAAGCAATGGAAGAAGGTGGCCTGGTCTGAGGTTTTCTTTTGTATCATGTGGATGGTTGGATGTGTGTGTGTTGCTTACCTGGGGAAGAGAGGGCACCAGGATGCACTATGGGAAGAAGGTAAGCCGGCAGAGGCAGTGTGATGCTTTGGGCAATGTTCTGTTGGGAAACACTGGGCCCTGGCATATTACTTTGACATGTACCACTTGCCTAAACATTATTGGAAACCAAGCACACCCCAGTGGTATTCTCTAATAGCAGTATCCTCTTTCAGCAAGATAATGCCCCCTGCCAAAAACTGTTCAGGAATGGTTTGAGGAATAAAGAGTCAAAGAGCTCAATGTGTTGACTTGGCTTCCAAGTTCCCTAGATCTCAGTCCGATCAAGAATGTGTTGGATGCGCTGGACAAACAAGTCCAATCCATGGAGGCCCCACCTCACAACTTACAGGGCTTAAAGGATCCGCTGTTAACGTCTTGGTGACAGATACGACAGCACATCTTTAGAGGTCTTGTGGAGTCCATGCCTTGACATGTCAGCTGTTTTGGTGGCACAAGCGGGACCTACACAATATTAGGCAGGTGGTTTTCATATTAGAATTAGCCAAATTTTGATCTTAGTGATTTTGACCATGAAATGGCTGTTGGTGCCAGATGGATTTCAGAAACTGCTGATGTCCTGAGATTTTCATGAACAGTAGTCTCTGGAGCAGGGGTCTTCAATCTTATCCGCAAAGTCCCGGTGTGGCTGCAGCGGATAAGATTAAATTTAAAATTATTCCAGCCATATTGGAGGCACAATTAATAGTTGATTGGAGACTGAGATGTACTGATTAAACAAGTGGAATCAAGTGTAGCTCCTGCTTGGTTGGAAAGAAAGCCCTTTGTGGATAAGATTGAAGATGCCTGCTCTAGGGCTTACATAAAAAGGTATGAAAAACAAAAAAATCCAGTGAGCAGCAGTTCTGCATTGATCTTGTTAATAAGAGAAGTCAGAAGAAAATGGCCAATCTAGTTCGAGTCTAGTTCAAATTGACAGGAAGTCTACAGTAACTCAAAAAACACTCTTTACAACCACAGTCAGTTAAAAAAAAAACACCACCAACAACAAAAAAACATCTCAGAACACACCAAACCATTCTGCAACACTCAACCCAGCACCAACATCCATGCCACAGTCAAAGATCAAATTTTTCCCCAATCTAATGTTTGATGTGAAGATCAACTGAAGCAGCTGACCTTTATCTGCATGATTTTATGAACTGCACTGCTGCCACTTGACTGGCTGATTGGATGATTGCATGAAGGAGCCATTAATAAAATGAATGGTGAGTGTATACATGCAGTTAGTTGGCTACATTTTTTAAAGAAACCTCTGCAAACAGAGTCATATACACTTAAATTCTACTTGTGTTTATCTGTGATAAATGATGGATGATAAAATAAGATTTGGAGATGGTAGAAGGACATGACACCAATTCCAGCTTGCACATTAATGCATATTCATAGAATGTGGTTTTTATTATAAGGGTAAATGTGTAGAGATGTTTCCAGGCCATTTTTAGTAGTTTCTTTGGCATTAAAAGCATATGAAAGAATTAACCATTCTATGGAAGTGATTAGATTAAAATTACATACTCAGAAAACTTGAATTATTTTTATTTATTAAAATTTGCTACATTATTAATAAGTGATCCCATGTTAAATGGCAATGATAGCTACCTTTCTCACATGTCACTGGCCATATCCATGTGTACCTGTGCCAGTCAAGACCCTTGTAGCAGGTCATGACACACACTGTAGTATGTAGTGGAGACTGCTCTGACATTAGGCAGGCCAGTAATTAATCAGAGTGAACGAACATGAGCCAACATGAACGGAGCAATTATACCAGCAGATAAAAGCTCATTACACAATCAATGAGCTGCTTTGTTTCAGAGACCTACTAAACCCTGTTATCCTTTGCTGGAAGCTCCCTCTTCCTCCCTCCTTTTTATTTACTCCACTTGTCTCTGTCCCTGGTGATGTCAGACGAATGATAAATAAATGAAATGGTGTAGTGAAAGGGAAAGAAAACAATACAACAAGCAGGGCAAGACAAAATTCTTCCATAAACACAGCCTATGCTAACAGATCTGATCGAACCGTCCTTTTGAAAGAAAAATGGCTTAGAGAAGATGTGATTGAACATCAATAGTCTTTTTTTACCCATTTGCTAACTCTGCTTCACACACACACACACACACACACACACACACACACACACACACAAAACAGTGCACACGCACAAACATTTGCCTTCCTGTCCTTGTGAGGACCTTCTAGTGAAAAAGTTGTTAACACAATTAATTAATGCAATGTCTACACCGAACCTTTTGGCACTTTTTTGTTAAAAATTGTTTTCCTCATGGGGGCTCTGTCAAAACTGATGGATATTCCTATCCTTGTAAGGACATTTGGTCCACACCAAGATCTACCCCCCCCCCCCCCCCCCCCCACACACACACACACAGGCATGCACACATATATATGAACAGTACAACTGGCAAACAAAATATATAATCATAGAAGCAAGAAAGCAGTGAAGTTTTGCATGCAATAAAACAACATCGAGGACCTGGTGTACTCAGTTCAGAAAGCTGTGACAGTAATGTTTTTGGGACCAGTCAATGGCCTGTATGCATATGCCCTTGAGCCACGAAGTGTGATTGGCCTTACGTGTCCTCTTCCTGGAAAAGGCACTCTGATTACACTGAGATACAGTAAATAACTCTCTCTCTCTCTCTCTCTCTCTCATATAAGCGTGCGCACACACACACAAACTCATCAGTCCTTTCTCCACAACCCGTTGAGCAACACTGATTTATGAGGCTAGACTTAAAATGCACTCATAAGGACGGACACACACACACACACACACACACACACACACACACACACACATATACACACACACGCAAACAGATTTTGACTGCCTCATAGTTCATGCTATAAAGCACCATGATTATTACAGTCTGTATCTCTCCTGCGCATTACCCTCATCTCAGCAACCAGTGGTTTCTTCATTTTCTGCGTCCTCCTCGATTTCATTATGCTAATTAAAATCCATTGTGTGGATTACAGCAACAGAGCTTTCTGTTCCGCTGATCATTTCATCACCATACTGGTTCTCGAGAGGCACTGCAGTGAGTTCACAAGCTGCTTAAGCATGACTCCAGAGCACACAGCTATCCTCTTGTGTCAAAACTCTTGTAGCATTGCTCCATGTGACCAGCACCCAAGTCTCCTCTTCAGCTCTCTCCCTCTCATCTTCTCTAACCCTGATTAACAATGTAAAGAAGCTCAGTTCTTACAGCTAAGCACATGTTGCTCCCCATTGCCACTTTTGCGTGTGTGTGTGTGTGTGTGTGTGTGTGTGTGTGTGAAAGAGAGAGTGTGTGTGTGTGTGTGTGTGTGTGTGTGTGTGTGTGTGTGTGGAGGAGGCATTGCTCGAAGAGGCTTTCATTAGTCCAGCTCCTGTGTGTATGGCGTATGGCCCGTATGCGTGCACTCTGAACAACACACACGTGCCTGGGGTGCCTGAGGAGCAGGGTGGATGAGCTGTACTTCCACACCACTTAACCATGGCAGCAATACACATACACACACATACACACACGCTGCTTAACTGGCTTGCTTCCTGTTAATTACTGAAACTGCTATTTTGTCTCACAAATGCATTACATTCATTCATTTTGAGTAGGCTCTTTATCCTGGTCAGTGGTGGACCTGAAGCCTCTCCTGAAACACAGGGCACGGGGGGGTGTTACACCTTAAATGAGACAAAAGTCCAAGGCCCCATGCATACACACATTCACACTTTCATTCAGACCGAGGGACAAATTAGCTCATGAGGCCCGAACGATTTATCAAGAGGCCAATAAGATCGGCCAATAATGGTGCTTAATGACCTTATCGGTATTGGCTGAAATAAGGCCAATCAAAGGCCGATAAGGTGCCTTTATTCTGAGTTATATAGCTATATAGATGGCCCATTAGCCTGAAGGATTCACAACACACACGGCTTTGATTAGCAGAAACATGACGCATATGCCCGCATATTTGTGAACCTTCAGTGGAGGAACGGTACCAGTCAAACGTTTGGACACACCTACTCATTCATAGGTTTTTCTATATTTTTAGTATTTTCGACACTGTAAAACAATAATGAAGACATCAAAACTATGAAAGAACATATGGAACGATGGAATATATGGAATGATGTAGTAAATAAAAAAGTGTTTAAAAAATTATGTTTCATCTTTTAGATTCTTCAAAGTAGCCACTGTTTACCTTGATGACACTTTGCATACTATTGGCATTATCTTAACCAGCTTCATAAGGTAGTCACCTGGAATGCTTTTCCATTATCAGGTGTGCCTCATCAAAAGTTAATTAGTGCAATTTCTTGCCTTCTTAATATGTCTGAGATCATCAAACAGTAAATAGTAAATAATAAAAACACGGTAAATAGCCCTATTCCACAACTGTACTAATCCACATGGCAAGAACCGCTCACCTGAGTAAAGAGAAACAACAGTCCATCATTACTTTAAGACATGAAATGTCTTATAATTAATAAAAATAAAGAAAAACCTCTGAATGTGTCCAAAGATGTGTCTAAACTTTTGACTGGCATTGTAAATGTTGTTTTATTTATAAAAGTGATAGCAGTTATATTAGATTGTGTTTATAGAGCAAATATATTACTTGCATATGTTTATTAATAAATCTCAGTGTCGAAAGATTGCTGTCTAAGTAAGTCAGCTAGCTGGCATCCTGTAGCGTCAGATTTATATCATACTGTATGTCACAAGCACATTAAACCATACTCACAAGCAACTTGTATTATTTCACACACACAGATATTAACTGCCACTCGCACGATATACCGTAAGTCCTCACTCACAAATTCAACAAGAGTGCAAATTAAGCATGATTTGAAGTAGCTTGCTAAGTTGGCTTCACTCAAAGGAAGATGCAAGTGACTCTTAGAGAACAACTTTTCATCAGTGAAATTGATTCACTAGCCTATGTAAGCAATGTGTTCACACATGGAGAACCTGGCCTGTGAGGGTTTGGAGGCAGATTCGGGAGAAAGGCAGAATTTTAGCTGAGCTCCAGGCTCGCGCTTATTCAGTCTGCACTTTCCAAAACTCAACAAAATCAAAACAACTCAACAGAAACGGGTCTATCATGAACTCAGAGCTGTTCTTCATCAAGTTCATGTTCATGCTCCATGGCATGTTTGTGTGTGCGTTTGTGTTTGTGTGACTCACAAGCTCAGCCAGCTCACTTGCTCGCGCTTGCACTCGCTTGCTTTCTCTCTCTCACTGGCTATGTGAGTCAGTGAAAGCATAAAGAAACACAAATGCAACCCCAATTCCAAAAAAGTTGGGATGCTGTGTAAACTGTAAATAGAAAAAGAATGCAATAATTTGCAAATCATGGAAACCCTATATTTAATTGAAAATAGTACAAAGAAAAAATATAAAATGTTGAAACTAAGAAATTTTATTGTGTTTTGAAAAATATATGCTCATTTTGAATTTGATGTCAGCAACACATTTCAAAAAAAGTTGGGACAGGGGCATGTTTACCATTGTGTTGCATCACCTCTACTTTTAACAACACTCTGTAAACGTTTGGGAACTGAGGAGGCCAATTGCTGTAGTTTTGAAATAGAAATATTGTCCCATTCTTGCCTGATATACAATTTCAGTTGCTCAACAGTTCAGGGTCTCCTTTGTCATATTTTGCGCTTCATAATGTGCCAAATGTTATAAATGGGAGACAGATGTGAACTGAAGGCAGGCCAGTTTAGCACCTGGACTCTTTTACTATGGAGCCATGCAGTTTTAATATGTAGAAAGCAGTTTGGCATTGTCTTACTGAAAGAAGGAAGGCCTTCCCTGAAAAAGACTTTGTCTGGATGACAGCATATTGCTCTGAAACATGTATATATCATTCACCATTAATGATGCCTTCCCAGATGTACAAGCTACACGTCATGTGCACTAATGCACCCTCATACCATCACAAATGCTGGCTTTTGAACTGTGCACTGATAACAAGCTGGATGGTCCTTCCCCTCTTTACTCTGGAGAACATGGTGTCAATAATTTCTAAAAAGAATTTCTGCTTTTGATTTCACTTTTCCCCTTTGCCTCAGTCCATTATAAAAGCACTCGGGCCCAAAGAAGGTGGTGGTGTTTCTGGATATTGTTTATATATGGTTTTAACTTGCATTTGTGTATGCAGTAATGAACTGTTTTCACAGACGATGGTTTTTGTAAGTGTTCCTGAGCCCATACAATGATTTCCACTACAGACAGGTCTGCTTTTAATGCAGTGTCGCCTGAGGGCCTGAAGATCACAGGCATCCAATGTCAGTTTTCAGCCTTGTCTCTTGCATACAGAAATTCTTCCAGATTCTCTGAACCTTTTAATGATATTATGTACCAGAGAGGTGGTGTAGTGGTTAGCCCTGTCGCATCACAGCAAGAAGGTTCCGGGTTCGAGCTCAGTGGCCGACGGGGGCCTTTCTGTGTGAAGTTTGCATATTCTCCCCTTGTCTGCGTGGGTTTCCTCCGGGTGCTCCGGTTTCCTCCACAGTCCAAAGACATGCAGGTTAGGCTAATTGGTGGTTCTAAATTGACCATAGGTGTGAATGGTTGTTTGTCTCTATGGCTACGTTTACATTACGTCGAATCAGCGGATCATCAGATTAACGTTCTTAAAATGATTCGCGTTTACACTAAAACCGTTAGCCGTGCACACAGCAACACCAATACGCGGATACGCTCGGCTCCGCAGGCATCCTGCGCTCCAAATCACTCCGCCCTGAACAGCGAGTGCCCTCTGGAGGGTGCGCACTCCGGCCCTGCGCAGCTCACAGAGTGCGCGAGTGAAGTGAACAAGCCACGATTCGGGACTGAGCCGCTGTGTGTGTGATCCCAGCGCATATCACTTATTACTTGCAAGTGGAAGGATGGCAAGCCTAAAGACAATCATAACTACACAGTGGGCAGTATTTGCATCAGTATTTGCAGTATTTTCATACTTTTATACTCTTTAATGAAAGGTGATACAAGGCGGAAGTCCGCGCCGTTTTTCAGCAGTCACGTCACATGACCAACGCCAGCGAATCAGGAAGGTGGATGTCACAGTGACGTTGTCCAATGAGACGCCAGCTAGAGCTCAGCACAGCGTATTCGCGTATTCTGAATGTTTACACAGCACCGGAGCTGATACGATCTAGATTGAATACGTGGACGCTGGCGGATTCCCGTTTCCCCGCTTTTCCAGGGGGGTTAATGTAAACGGACAGTGCATCCGCGAAGAAAACGAGACAGATACGGTCTAGTGTAAACGTAGCCTATGTGTCAGCCCTGCAATGACTTGGCGACTTGTCCAGGGTGTACCCTGCCTTTCACCCATAGTCAGTTGAGATAGGCTCCAGCTTGCTCATGACCCTGCACAGGATAAGTGGTTACTGATAATGGATGGATGTACCATAGATGATGTGATTCCCAAATTCTTTGCAATTTTACATTGAGGAATGTTATTCTTAAATTGTTGCACTGTTCGCTCATGCAGTCTTTCACAGAGCGGTGAACCCTTCCCCATCTTTACTTCTGAGAGACTCAGCCTCTCTAGGATGCTTTTTTTTTTATACCCAATCATGTTACTGACCTGTTGCCAATGAACCAAATTATTATTATTATTATTATTATTATTATTATTATTATTACTGTTACTATTATTCATTTATTTTTTGCATTCCACAACTTTTTCAGTCTTTTGATGCCCCTGTCCCAACTTTTCTGAAACATGTTGGTGACATCAAATTAAAAATGAGCATATATTTTTCAATAAACAAAATTTCTCAGTTTCAACATTTGATATGTTGTCTTTGTACTATTTTCAGTGAAATATAGGGTTTCCGTGATCTGCAAATCTTCACCTCCTCTTTCAGTGAAATATAGGGTTTCCGTGATCTGCAAATCTTCACCTCCTCCCCGTCCACAGCTGACGCTTGACCATGCCCCCACTGCCACAGCAAAATACTACTTTTATATTCAAAATTGTTTACCTAGTGAATAACATTAGTATAAAAACTCTATTACATTCTTGAAAGAAGGTTGGCTATACATTAATCTATAATCACCTGGAGATAATACCCTACTTATCCTGTTTAAATACGGTTACTAACCTAAAAATCAATACTTTGACACAGTTTGTTGCTTTGAAATGTTTTTATTTCCAATGTAAGGGGTAGAACCTCCAGGCAGTATTTATTCAGAACATCAGGTTCATTTATTGAACAAACAACCATGCTGGGCTTTGTTCACTAAGAGTATATTGAGTATCATTTTTGTATTTCATTGTTTGTTGTTTCACTGATGTGTTTTGTCTTTTTATTTTGTTAGAGTATTGCCGTTAAAAGTAATTATGTGAGAACAGTTAGGTACAATGGATATAAACCTAATTAAATTAATTCTGTTGTGCATATAGTTAAAAATATTTTCTCATGTATGTTTAGGCCTGTTTGAGTATTTTTGTGCACAATATTTTAATGCATTTCTATTTGATTATTTTTTTCAAAGGGCGGGTGTCGGCCGATAATGCACAGCAAAAATCCCCAGTGTCGAATTAACACCTAGAGTGTTGAATTAACTCTTTCAGTGTTCATTTGAACCCAACTGGACATGAGTTGCGGTAGGACGGTGGTGTAGTGGTTAGCACTGTCACCTCACAGCAAGAAGGTCCTGGGTTCAAGCCCAGTGGCTGACGAGGGCCTTTCTGTGTGGAGTTTGCATGTTCTCCCTGTGTCTGCGTGGGTGTTTCCTCCAGGTGCTCTGGTTTCCCCCACAGTCCAAAGACATGCAGGTTAGGCTAATTGGCGGCTCTAAATTGAATGTAGGTGTGAATGGTTGTTTGTTCTCTATGTGTCAGCCCTGCAATGTGAAGTAGCCTCTTCCATTTTAGTTAAATGAAGCGATTTAATAACAGTGCTTTCAAAAGGCAATGAAGTCGAGTCTCTCTCTATAGATATATCTTAGATTTTGATTATTATTATTAGTAGTAGTAGTAGTAATATTAGATATTGTGATTTTTGGAGATGGGTAAGAATAACCACATGTTCCGATTGGGAATCATTAATGTAAGAACCTGTAAATGTGAAAGTAAACTGGCAGACTGTGTGACACAGTGCAAGAGATTAAGGCATGATATAACATGTATGCAAGAGGTTCGCCAACAGGGTGATGGTGTGATCTGTTTTAAAGATGATATCCTGAAAGAATGGTGCGTAGTGTACAATGGACTGATGGTTGCTCGGGCAGGCGTTTCTGTTGTTCTGGCCCCACATGTGACACTGGTTGATGTTCAGCATATCATGGAAGGAAGACTAACAATGGTGAGACTCAAGGTCAATGGTATCAAACTGGCAATATACAGCTGTTATTGTCCAGCGGAAGAATATGCTAACAGCAAACCCTTAGTAAGACCATACAGCAGATTAAGAAGGACCATCCATCGTATAAAGTTATTGCTGCTGGCGATTTCAGTGCCACCATTGGTCACGATTGTGATCCTACTAGTTGGAAAAGTATTGGCCCCTATCATGATCAAAGTCCAAGTTTTAACGGGACAAAACTCATTGAAACAGCAGAAGATGCATCCTTGTACATTCTGAATACTATGTTT
Organism: Neoarius graeffei; assembly: GCF_027579695.1. Lineage (NCBI taxonomy): Eukaryota > Metazoa > Chordata > Actinopteri > Siluriformes > Ariidae > Neoarius > Neoarius graeffei. The sequence continues at coordinate 54,777,448 of NC_083576.1, forward strand.
GCAACGGGATCAGATGAACATAGATGGTCTTTTAAATCTAACTTAGGATATAAGAGGAGATTAGATTACATCATGACTGAATGGTTTGTTAAACGTGTGACCAGGCAATGTAGAGTTTACCTTATGTAGAGTCAACTTTTTGAATCAGACCACCATATTGTAGTCATGGACGCTCTTTTTCCAACCAAAAGGGTGTTGAAAAAGATCTTCTGCAGGAAACGTTATCCAGCTATGTTTCCGGATCTACGCCGCTTAAGAGACGACCTGTTCATCCAAGCCTCATACAGCGGTAAGCTTGATACCCTACTAAAGAACCATCCACAATTACAGTGGTGCTTGAAAGTTTGTGAACCCTTTAGAATTTTCTATATTTCTGCATAAATATGACCTAAAACATCATCAGATTTTCACACAAGTCCTCAAAGTAGATAAAGAGAACCCAGTTAAACAAATGAGGCAAAAATATTATACTTGGTCATTTATTTATTGAGGAAAATGATCCAATATTACATATCTGTGAGTGGCAAAAGTATGTGAACATCTAGGATTAGCAGTTAATTTGAAGGTGAAATTAGAGTCAGGTGTTTTCAATCAATGGGATGACAATCAGGTGTGAGTGGGCACCCTGTTTTATTTAAAGAACAGGGCTCTATCAAAGTCTGATCTTCACAACACATGTTTGTGGAAGTGTATCATGGCACAAAAAAAAGGAGATTTCTGAGGACCTCAGAAAAAGCGTTGCTGATGCTCATCAGGTTGGAAAAGGTTACAAAACCATCTCTAAAGAGTTTGGACTCCACCAATCCACAGTCAGACAGATTGTGTACAAATGGAGGAAATTCAAGACCATTGTTACCCTCCCCAGGAGTGGTCGACCAACAAAGATCACTCCAAGAGCAAGGCGTGTAATAGTCGGCGAGGTCACAAAGGACCCCTGGGTAACTTCTAAGCAACTGAAGGCCTCTCTCACATTGGCTAATGTTAATGTTTATGAGTCCACCATCAGGAGAACACTGAACAACAATGGTGTGCATGGCAGGGTTGCAAGGAGAAAGCCACTGCTCTCCAAAAAGAACATTGCTGCTCATCTGCAGTTTGCTAAAGATCATGTGGACAAGCCAGAAGGCTATTGGAAAAATGTTTTGTGGACGGATGAGACAAAAATAGAACTTTTTGGTTTAAATGAGAAGCATTATTTTTGGAGAAAGGAAAACACTGCATTCCAGCATAAGAACCTTATCCCATCTGTGAAACATGGTGGTGGTAGTATCATGGTTTGGGCCTGTTTTGCTGCATCTGGGCCAGGATGGCTTGCCATCATTGATGTAACAATGAATTCTGAATTATACCAGCGAATTCTAAAAGAAAATGTCTGGACATCTATCCATGAACTGAATCTCAAGAGAAGGTGGGTCATGCAGCAAGACAACGACCCGAAGCACACAAGTCATTCTACCAAAGAATGGTTAAAGAAGAATAAAGTTAATGTTTTGGAATGGCCACGTCAAAGTCCTGACCTTAATCCAATCAAAATGTTGTGGAAGCACCTGAAGTGAGCAGTTCATGTGAGGAAACCCACCAACATCCCAGAACTGAAGCTGTTCTGTACGGAGGAATGGGCTAAAATTCCTCCAAGTTGGTGTGCAGGACTGATCAATGGTTACCGGACACATTTAGTTGCAGTTATTGTTGCACAAGGGGGTCACACCAGATACTGAAAGCAAAGGTTCACATACTTTTGCCACTCACAGATATGTAATATTGGATCATTTTCCTCAATAAATAAATAACCAAGTATAATATTTTTGTCTGATTTGTTTAACTGGGTTCTCTTTATCTACTTTTAGGACTTGTGTGAAAATCTGATGATGTTTTAGGTCATATTTATGCAGAAATATAGAAAATTCTAAAGGGTTCATAAACTTTCAAGCACCACTGTAAGTAACACTCCGACAGTTGATCAAGTAGAAGAGCTAGTAACGAAAGCCATACAAGAAGCGTCCACAGCAGTTATCCCTCAACAAAGGAGAAATGAGATTAACAAACCATGGGTTAATCCTGAGTATCAAGAAAGTTTAGTACAACACCACAGCGAGAAAAATCCAGTGAAGAAAAAGGCATTGGCTCGTGATGTGAAACAACTACGAATTAAGATCAAGAATGCTTACTTTGAAGCTAAAGCTAGCCAATTGAATTTTGTGAGTGAATAACGGGATGCAGAAGAAGAATTCAGGTTGATGAAGTGTCACACATCAGTGACACACGACAACAGATTACAGATTCAACGAGGGAAACTAGAAACTCATTTCTCAGAGCACTTTGCTTGTCGACCATATATCCCTCAACCGGAGCTGGAGCACCCTGACTACCCACATCTACTTCCACCAGATGACCTACCTACAATTGATATGTCCTCGCCCAGCCCCAGAGAAGTTGAAAACAGCATGAAAAGATTAAAGAACAGCAAATGTCAAGGCACTGATAGAGTGTACTCGGAACAACTGAAATACCTGGGCTGCCAACTCTCACGCAATGAGCGTGAGACACACGCATTTGATTGTCTTCACACGCTCACACGCCATACCTCCGATTTCTCACGCTAGAAAAAAATCTAGTTTATCTATCTGATCTAGGTTACCCATTGCGTCGCTCCAACCACTTGCGATCGATCAATTATGCCTTACGCACGGCTAAACAGGCAGAGAGGTGTTCCTTTCTGTACACACTCCCCTATGGTAGGTGGCGCATCTAATGATGCTGCACTCGCCGGAAGTTGGATAATTGCCTACCGTCATTTTAGAGGAAGAGGAGAGAGAAGAAGGTATCCGAGTTGAAGACGGGTGTCTCAGACAGGTTTGTACATATGCACACCAATGTGTGGTGTTACTGGCGTAATTATGAACTTATATAAAGTTTCTTAATCGTTTTAGCCTATAAGTGTTGTGAGAATATTTAATTCCATATCGAGAGCTGTGTACTAGGCATGCTAAATCATTATGGCCTACTGCCATGCCACAGCCTCTATCTTCCCCAACAAGCAGCACGGGAGAGCACCTCCTTAGCACACGTTTATTAAGGCACATTTTTAGTTTGTTTACTGTATGTTATCATACTTTATGACTTTATTTGAAGCCATACTGGAAATGTTGTAAAATAAAGCAAGTAAGAGATAATATTACAAATGCAAGAACAGCCATTAGCCACCTAGTCTGGCTAACACGACTTCAAAGTTCTGCGAGCATTTGGTCTGGCAAAGATATTAAGCCCAACCGTTTCCCAAAGTGCGTGGTTGACCCGTCTCTCTGAAATGCCTCAGTTTGCTACTGGTCGAAGCCAGAAAAGGCTGTGACGAAGCTTAAACCAATCACATCACTCTTTCCTCTGACGTATGTGACGCGACGGAAACTGCTTGAGTAACAGGAAGAAGATAAATACCTTTGCTCCGTTTTCAATGAGAACTTCCCATTGAATGCTTTCAATACAGCACCTACCGCTGTGTCAAAGGCTTGCTGCTGCTCCATGTTCGTAATGTTTCTAGTGAATGAAGCGCTTCCGGCATAGATTCTGTAAACAATCTTTGGCTTCCGGTCGCAGTTCTACTACGTCACTGCCTTGAACACGCCTCTACCCAGGGCCGTTGGAGATGCTCAAAGTTGATTGACTCCCGATTTTTCGGGAGCTTGGAAGAGCTGGAGATAGCTTGCCTTGCCAGACTAAAGGCCTCTGCATGCTTGTGCGACACGGCTTTCGCAGACAGCTTTTCGCAGACAGTTGTAATTTATTATTGAGCGGGGATAATAGGCGTGTGCGATGTTATTCACCGGCACAATGCAAGGGGGCGCGAAGTCGCTAGGAGTAGTTGGTGGGTGTGGTTAGTGGAGTGTTTATCCTCCGGTTACTTATAATGACTAGAACTGGAGTCGTATAGATGTACGTACTTCCTCACTTCCTCGATCAACCGCTCTTCGTGCTGCTCCATCTTCGCTCGTGTTTTTAAAAATGGCGGTCGTGAAAACAAAACAAACTGGGAAAGTAGGGAAGCGGAAGTGCGTGTACAGCGGATGTAGAGTGGACCAATCAGAGCCCTCTTGTCTGCGAGGCTTCTGCGGTGGTCACAATTTTTGGGAGGTGCGCGCAGAGCGTCTGCGAAGGTGGGGGGGCTACGCAGACACTGTCTGCGACACCGTCTGCGAGGACTGCGTTGTCAGCATAAATTGGCCTTAAGCTCGCAACAGGCCCTCGTGTTGCGTCACACTTAGGATGGGCAGGCCCAGGCTATTAGCCACCATACCTATTGTTTATTTACAGGGTATTTATTTTTAATTATTTATGATGTATGTAATTGCTCAGTTAAAGAAAATAAAGCATGGTCACCTGTAATATCAAAGAACTTGAACTTGTGAATAATTTAAAAAAAAAAGACAGAGAACAATATACTGAGGAGACAGGGTTTCAAAGAGGGCAAGACAGGTAGAGAATATTTGTCAGATAACAGGCCCTGACGAATGCTCTGTTACTAATAAGAAACATAGATAAGAAATAAATTAATAAGAAATATATTAATATAGCTTATTTAAGTATGACCAAAATTTTTAAGCCCAACTTTGTGTGCACATTCCCACCTATGGCCAAGGTTCAGCTTTTTGTGTTTCAATACTGTTCAAACTTAATCATTTTAATGTTTCTTGTAGCACATGCACATTTTGCTTACTGTTTAAGCATTTTATTTGTTCTTTTGCTGTTGATATTTTTCCCCATGCCAATCTTCTGCTGAACCCAGTGGTGGGGAAAGCCCTTAAATGCATAATTAATAGTCAGTGAGGGACAATCTTATTTTTTGCAACAGTTATTAAAAACTTAACATTTAGTTTCAATTCAGAAGGTGTTTAGGCTTAGCTGATGAAATATTTTCAAACATGAACTTGCCTTTAAATCTGAAACACAGGTCTATAGGGCTACAGGAACATTGGCAGTCATCTGTACTTTTCTAGTGTGGAGGCTTTTAAGCCAAAACTTGGTGCTTTTGTTGGCCACAAGCTGAAGGCCTGGCAAGTCAGGGTGTGTAAGAATGTAGGTATGGCACAGCAGGCCACTCCAAAAATCCACCAGAATGCAGGAACATCTACTAAATCCAAAATCTCAACACCCCCCCCCCCCCCCCCCCCCCCGTCCATCTCCAGCTGGACGACCCACGAACAAAACACCAGAATGCAGGGGGACAAGTGAATATCAAACTGAATACAAAATTCCCATTTACTGCATGGTGTGCGGAAAAATTTTGCCGTCGACCCCCCCCCCAAAAAAAAAAAAAATCTCACTCCAAGGAATTTCGAAAAGTTGGCAGCCCTGGAAATACTCAACATCTGCTATGCTGTTAGAATGCGTTGTACTACTGGTTGGAATGATATGGTCTTACCTTCAAGTTCCCACAAAGTGGCTGACGGCATCTATCACTTGTCTGTATAAGAGAGGTTTGAAATCACTACCAGAAAACTATAGAGGCCTGAGCATAATTGCAACCCTCTCAAAGGTGCTGTCAGGGATCATAGTTGAAAGACTTTGGGAGACCTACGAACTTGTACTGTTACCATCTCAGTTTGGTTTCCAGGCAAATACGTTGACATGCGATGCCATCTTTATCCTCCTCCAGATTCTCAAGACATCAAAGAAGTCCAAAAAACCTGTCTACATAGCCTTTATCGATCTAAAGGCTGCATATGATTGGATCCGACGGCACGGTGGTGTAGTGGTTAGCGCTGTCGCCTCACAGCAAGAAGGTCTGGGTTCGAGCCCCGTGGCCGGCGAGGGCCTTTCTGTGTGGAGTTTGCATGTTCTCCCCATGTCCATGTGGGTTTCCTCCGGGTGCTCCGGTTTCCCCCACAGTCCAAAGACATGCAGGTTAGGTTAACTGGTGACTCTAAATTGACCGTAGGTGTGAATGTGAGTGTGAATGGTTGTCTGTGTCTATGTGTCAGCCCTGTGATGACCTGGCGACTTGTCCAGGGTGTACCCTGCCTTTCGCCCATAGTCAGCTGGGATAGGCTCCAGCTTGCCTGCGACCCTGTAGAAGGATAAAGCGGCTAGAGATAATGAGATGAGATGAGATGAGATGATTGGATCCCAAGAGATGCTTTATTCTAATGCCTTGAAATTCAATTAAGATGTCCACACCTCATAGCACTTTTGCATGCCTTATATACCGGTACAAAAGCATACATTAAAGGATCGAGCAACTTATTTGAAACTCTTGTAGGATGCCAACAGGGTGCCCTGTAGTCCCCTACGATCTTCAGTGTCTACATGGACTTTGTTGTAAGAGTGGCCAGAAATTAAATATTGAAAACAAACCCTAAAGCAGGTTTCAAGATTACCTACTGTGTACCCAGTGAAGTGTCTCCTTGAGAACTTCGAAAGAAAGCTCCGGCATATGGACATTTACAAGTCACCGAGCTACTGTATGCTGACGATCAGGTTATATTTGCCAATTCACAAGAGGAATTACAGAACATGCTCACTATCTATGATGACACCTTTAGACAGTTTGGGATGCAGATCTCATATACCAAAACTGAAACAATGGTCTTCAATGTGGACGAACATCTGATGGAGCTGCCAAGTCTGGTTAACATTGGCTCAAACAAGCTAAAGAACGTCAGGAGTTCTAAGTATTTAGGATACACCATTACCAACTCTGAATGTACCATACAATCTTTACACACTAGAATCGGCGCAGCATACCAGAAATGGAATGAACTAAAACATATTCTGACTGACAGATGGATATGGCGAGCAACTAGAATGAAATTCCTAACCACCTGTATACGATCAAGGCTTTTGTACAGCATACAAGCATGGGAACTAACAGAGAATGAGCTGAACAAGGTTGAAACCATCTGGCATAGGTTCTTGAGAAAAATGGTTCGGGGAGGATACGAACGAAAAAATGCACCTGATCAGGCAGAACGTGAAGGAACGGAAGTTGATTGGAGTTTCAGAATATCAAATGAGAGATTACGTGCCCTCACAGACACTCCACCCATTCGTGATTTTTGTGTGATGCAGCATATGAAATATCTTGCACATGTGTGTAGACTGGATAATAACAACCTCCAGAAACAGGTGCTATTTGATGTTCTGGCTCCAAGGAAAGTGTGGAATAGAGAGGAGAAGCTGCTTGCTGTCGATGTACAGCAGGCAAGGAAAATGATGATGGTCAAGACTGACTTCCTGCGACTACTGGATGCACGATTCCAGCAGAAGCACCCCAAGGCTGTTCCCGATGCCACAGGAGAACGATGATGATGATGATGATGATGATGATGACCTGGCAACTTGTCCAGGGTGTACCCTGCCTCTTGCCCATAGTCAGCTGGGATAGGCTCCAGCTTGCCTGTGACCCTGTACAGATAATGCGGCGACTGATAATGGATGAATGGATGGAGGGACATGAGTTGCTACTGCAGGTGTTGATTCAACACTGTGGATGTTATTGTGTATCAGTTATGGGAAATCGCAGACCTTTTTTTATCATTGGTTTTGGTTATCGGTATCAGTGCCAAACGTAACTTATCTTTCAGGGTTTATTCCTCACAGACAGAACCAAAGCTCAGGATCAAACCACAGGGACTCAGGAGCTGTGAGGCATCAAAGTAGATGGACAAATCCTAACTTCTTTTACTCACCCATGAGGCAAGATGAACCTGCAATGTGCTGCTAAATCTCATGTTTTGGTTGCCGGGGTATCTGAATACTCAGTAGGCTTTTAATAGTCGTCAAATAGTACCTGGATGATCTACTACATCCATAGTATGCAAACATACCACACTATGCTACACTACGCTATCCTATAACTCAGCTGGAGCCTCCAAATAACCAAAGAAGAATTCCCCCGGTTAAAAATAGAAAGAAGATGGCTGTCTAAAGTGAAGCTGGTTGTTGCAGCAGCGTATGAATTATTTAGGAATTGTTTCCTAAACACACACACACACACACACACACACACACACAGGAAAACAAATGTTGACTGTCTCACAGTTCAGGCTACAAACCCAAAGTTTCAGCAATGAGCTGTGGTATTCTGTCCTCATATTGCTGGTTAACAGCGTTCTTTTCTTTCTATTTGTGGAACTGCAATGTGACTACGTGTACTAATCATAAGTAGTAAGAAGTACAATGCCCTCCACAATTATTGGCACCCCTTGTAAAGATTAGTAAAAAGGGTTAGAAAAAAAATCCACCTTTTGGTGAAGTAGCTTCATCTCACAGTGAAAAAAAAAAATGAGAAAGATCCAACCTTTAATTTAAATAAATCTATTCAGAGAAAAACAAATCTCTCAACAAGAAATATTTATTTTTAACAAAAACAGCATGTGCCACTATTATCGGCATCCCTGGAAATTATACTGAACACAATGTACGTAACTGAAACATGTTTCCCATTTAAACTGTACATTTTTGAGTTGATTGGAGTGTGTAGGAACTTTCAAGCTGCAATCCATGACTTCCTGATTAACTGGGGAACAAATATGAGGGCCCTGTGATGACCTGGCGACTTGTCCAGGGTGTACTCCGCCTTTCGCCCATAGTCAGCTGGGATAGGCTCCAGCTTGCCTGCGACCCTGTAGAAGGATAAAGCGGCTAGAGATAATGAGATGAGATGAGATGAGATGAGATGAGATGAGATGAGATGAGACAAATATGAGGTGACACAGAGGCCAAATTCCTTGAGTCATCCATCAACATGGGAAAGAGAAGTGTGTTGACCTTCAAAAGTCAGGGAATGGTTATTAAAAATAGCAACTCACCTGAAAATGTCCATTTCTACTGTTAGGGCAATAATAGAAAGTGGGCATCAACTGGAACTGTTACAAAGTTGCCTGGAAGAGGATCCAAGTTTATTTTGCCCCCACATACAGTGAGGAGGATGGTAAAAGAGACAGTAAAAATCTTCAAAAATCACTGTTGGTGAATTAAAAGTAAAATCTTTGGGGTTTCCAAATCAAAACCACCATCAGATGCCACCTCCATGCCAACAGATTATTTGGAAGGTGCATCAGAAAAAAGTCTTTTCTGTCAGTTTACCACAAACATAAGCAACTTTGACAAGAACCGTGTTCTGTGGTTGGATGTAACACACACACACACACAAATAGCTTTTTGACAATAAACACTCAAGGTGGTTTTGGCATAAAAAGAAGGATGGCAGCACGGTGGTGTAGTGGTTAGCACTGTCGCCTCACAGCAAGAAGGTTCTGGGTTCAAGCTCAGCCACTGGCAGGGGCCTTTCTGTGTGGAGTTTGCATGTTCTCCCCGTGTCTGCATGGGTTTCCTCCGGGTGCTCCAGTCTCCCCCACAGTTCAAAGACATGCAGTTAGGTTAACATGGGGCGGCCTTGGGCTGAAGTGCCCTTGAGCAAGGTACCTAACCCCTGACTGCTCCCCAGGTGCTGTAGTATGGCTGCCCACTGCTCTGGGTGTGTGTGCACGTGTTCACTGCTTCAGATGGGTTAAATGCAGAGGATGATTCTCACTGTGCATGAAGTGTGCATGTGACAAATAAAGGTTTCTTCTTCTTCTAGTGAAAAGAACCCGATTCCAACTGTAATATATGGTGGAAGCATATATGGTGGAAGGAGCTGTGATGTTTTCAGGCTGTTTTTCCTCCAGAGGTCCTGGAAACCTTGTTAGGGTACATGACATCATAATACCAGGATATTTTAAATCAAAATCTGGCCAGGAAACTAAAACTGGGTCATCACTGGATCCTCCAGCAGGACAATGATCTGAAGCATATGTCCAAATCAACACAATAATGGTTCACTGACCACAGAATCAAGCTTCTGCCATGGCCATCTCAGTCCCCTGACCTGAACCCCATCGAAAACCTGTAGGGTAAGTCGAAGATGAACATGCACAAGAACTGGACAGAATGTGTAAAGAGGAATGGTCTCAGATGCCCTGCTCTGTCTTCTCCAACCTTATAAAATGTTAGAGAGAAGTCTCAGTGTTGTTTTACTGGCAAAGTGAGGTTGTACAAAGTATTAAATGCAGGGGTACCAATAATAGTGGAACATGTGCTCTTGTTGAAAATAATTATTTCTTGATGAGGGATTTTTTTTTTGGAATAAATTTATTTCAATTAAAGGTTGTATTTTTCTCATTTTTTAAATGTGAGATGAAGCTACTTCACTAAAAGGAGAATTTTTTCAAACCCATCCATCCATTATCTGTAGCCACTTATCCTGTACAGGGTCGCAGGCTGACTATGGGCGAGAGGCAGGGTACACCCTGGACAAGTCGCAGGGCTGACAGACAAGCAACCATTCACATCTACGGTCAATTTAGAGCTACCAGTTAGCCTAACCTGCATGTCTTTGGACTGTGGGGGAAACCAGAGCACACGGAGGAAACCCACGTAAACATGGGGAGAACATGCAAACTCCACACAGAAAGGCCCTCGTCGGCCGCTGGGCTCGAACCCAGGATCTTCTTGCTGTGAGGCGGCAGTGCTAACCACTACACCACTGTGCCACCCATTTTTTCAAACCTTTTTTATTAATCATTACAAGGGGTGTCAATAATCATGGCAGGCACTGTACATATATGACAGAGATGTACTTTATTTTGCTTGGTTTGGTCAGTATTGCCATGAACCTGCATGGTCCTGATTCCAAAAAAGACTGTCATCTTAGAACCATTAGCCAGATCGCACCTCAGCTGCTCTGTGTAGTACAGCAGGAGGTTAGTTTCAGATGGAGTAACTTGTGCAGCACTGTAGTGTACAACACCAGTGTGAAGTTCATTGTAAAGAGTGGGGTTTACTTAGCACACAATGAAGCACTAAATATTCATCATGTGTTTGTAATTGCTAAAAATACTACAGTTACTTTAAAGTTATGTCAAGGGTATTTTAATAATAAAGCTTGTGTTACAATGTGGTTATTAGTTATCAATGGATTACTTTATTATAGCTTTTTTATTATTTATTTCGCCTACTTCAGTTTATACAAAATGCTTCCAAGAAATCATTACAAACTTCCAAAAGAATTACAGTATAAGCACAATTTTAATGACGTGAATATGGACCGCATAGAAAGTGTTATTGATTTGTTTTCTTTTCTGGTTGTTAAATCTCTACTGGGCAACTACGAATAAAAAACAGCCCAGACACAAAATGTGCTTGTCCCAGGTGACAGGGATTGTCCATTTGTCAACCCCTATATTAGATCTGTGTCTTAGGGTGGACAGCAGCAGACATACATCATGATTTCTGAATAGTGAAAGTAGATAAATATAACTTAACCGTCAATAGAGTAGTGGCACTTCTCGGCACTGCAGAGCGGTGGGGGTGTGGTTTTCCAGACAGGAATGGTTTATCTGTTAAATCACAGAGTGCTACTGCTATATGTTGACATAGAAAAATGCAACTCCAGTAAGTGCTTGTGGAGAAAAAAAAATCCTCTGCAGCACCCCCACCCTGCCTCTGTATGATTATTAGTTAACAGCAGGGATGGGATTGTGGTGCTGCCAGCTTGGCCATTGTTGTAAGATCAGCAGGGAGCTGGCAGATATTACTTACCTGACTGGTGTATCTAATAAACTCTACACAGGATATATTTGTGCAAACCAAAGACATGTTAATTCTCATGTCATACCCAGTCTCCTCTTGTGTGAGTCTCATGGAAAAATCCAGTGTGCTAGACCCCAGAGATTTGTGGTTTAGAAGATAACAGTGTACTCTATGCCACAAATAAAATGTAGTCTTAAAGAAAAAAAAGATTCTCCTATCTACTGCTCCCTCATAGTATGGTATTGCCAATAAACCACTATTCTAGTCATATCCGCAAATCAATTGCAACATACAGTGAGATGAGATAGGATGCAAGTGCAGTTGCTCAGCATAATATTTATTGCAGGCAATCCAGAAATTATAGTCAGAGTCCATAGCTGGTACAGAACACCAGCAGAACAATAGATACACAATACACAACAAAAAATTGCACAGAACAAAGACATAATACGGCATTAACTTGAGAAACTAGTCAGTGGCTAATTCAAAGAAGAATGAATGAAATCCAAGACAAAACCGAGAACAGGACTGGAACCAGAGACAGAACCAAAAGAGAAACCAAAACAAAAGCACATGGCACTTGTCATGACAGATAGAAGTTCGTGATGCGAACAGGAATTTGTATCGTTAATCCTGTGAAGGTATAAAGGGAGTCTGGGAAAGTCCACTGACCATTCAGCAGCCATACTATAAATACTCACTCTCTTTCAGTAACCACTTTATCTTGGTCATGCAGTGGTAGCAGAGGCTCCAGAGCCTATCCTGGAAACAGGGGCGGGGTATGCTTCAGATACATATACACATTCACACCTAAGAGGAATTTGTCTTTGACAATCCACCCACTGGCATGTTTTTGTGAGGTGGGAGGAAAACAGAGAACCTTCTTCTTACAAACTGATTACTGAAATGTAATAAGTTCATCTGGTGGCAGCAAAGATGAAACCATATAAATCTTACATTTAACCACTTATTTTTGAGCTATATTGCACTAACAAGAATTTCCTACTGATGGACTGACAGACAGCAAAAGTCATAGATCACCAAAAAATGAGCCTTGGGGATCTGAACTGAAACGTGTTAACAGCATCTCTGTAAGACATACAGGAGGAAATCTATTGAAGAAAAACTGTTTCATACATTTGTATTCTGTGACCTTGATGATCTTTTGATCAATTCAAAATGTAATCTCAGTGCTGCCCCTACCATTTCCCCACACACACATTTTAAAGTAAAAAAAACAACAACCAACCAACCAACCAAACAAACAAACAAACAAACAAACAAACAAACAAACAAACAGACAAAAACAGGACTGCAATTTTATTGTAAAAAATATTTGAATTATTGTTCTGAAATAAATATGAAGACTTAAATATGACTCCTTTAGCTGTTTGTTCAGGTCTAAATGCTCTGTAATATGAGCCGCAGGGAGGGCTGCTGCAGGTGTCCATCCTAATTCAGCACCCCCACCCCCAAACCAGTAAATTTAGGGGAAACACTGAATCTGTTACTGGTTACAGTGATAATTCCATTTAAATCCTACAGATATTCAACCACTCATTCTTAAGATGACAAGAATAATGCGTGAAGGATCATCTTGGACTGACACACGGATGAACGCATGGACATACAGACCTACCTGAAAACCTAATGCCTCTATCACCTAGTGGCAGAGGCATAGAGCCCTAATCACCTGTGAGTTCATATGCTGCGATATGCCTTAGTATTCACTGAGCAATGTTAATAGCATGCAGAGATCTGAGAGCTGAACAAATCCGGCAACACAGGGTTTTTAATGTAAGGCTAACAAGGGTGGCTGGCCTCTGTGTGTGAGGAGCCCCCTCTACTTGGCTGAGGTACCTTGGCTGGCTCACCAGTGAGGCTGCAGCAGTCGAGGTCAACCTTTTCACACGCGCTCTAATTGGGCTGATACGGAGTGAGAACTGCCACAGGGCCTTTCCTGTAAATAAACACCATCCAGGGACCAGAGTGCAGCATGTTAATGTAAGCTGCTCCGTATCTCTGTCTTTCACTCACTCTTTCTCGCCCTCCGGCTCTAGCTCACCTCTCATAACCCATACCATCCAACATTCAATGTTAGTGAGGCACCGAGATTGTGGTTGTACTACTGCATACTTTATAGAAATACAGAATTACAGAACGACATGGTAATAAAAAACACCCATCAAATCATAAATTTCTTGCACATTGAGCAAATAGTCTGAAATGTAAAACTAACTGTTAAGTGTTTTTTCCCCTAAAATGTTGATTAAGCAACATGCTGTCTTATTGCTATTGCCACACCTATTTTGACATGAAAACAGCATGATGTTTTCATCTCAAATTAGCGCTTTGAGCAAGCAAACAGATGTAGAGTCTACATTCCACATTTGAATATACTATTTTTATTTTATTTATTTATTTATTTTTATTTTTTGTTGCTATAGTCCACAGTCTCTGCCAGTCTAAAAATAAACTCTTACTAAGATATAAGAGATCTTGAATAGGCCTAATTATCTGTCTTAATCCTTGATATTGCTCGTTTTGAAACTAATGTTCCTTAAATATTTGCATGAAATTGAAATGTACTTATAATACTAAAAAGAAAACAGCAGCTTACCAAAATATCCTGGGGTTTATTTTTAACGAAAAGGTGTTATTCAAATGATTTTTAGATATCTCTCAGTCCTACTATCTTATTGCATGGTGGAGAATTTCCTGGCACAATGATGCTTGTTTGAACAGTGATCAATAACCAGAGCAGATCAATGAAAATACATTTGACCAAAATCTTCAACATCATTACTGATTTGAGCACAAGCCAAAGATACTATCTTTGTATTATGTTATCAACAAATGAAGAGTTTGGTTCCAAAACGTGATAAGTGCCATTTTGAAAAAAAATCAAGTTCCCGCCAAAAGAAGTTTGACATTTGATTGCGATTCAAAATTCAAAAATCAATTTTATAAAACTATGCAATATCCAGTTTTACAAAATCAATTTTACAAAATGCAGTATACGCTATGTTTCTCTGCATTGTATATCTACTTTCTTTGCAAAACACAACAAATGCCTCTACTGATTTTCTGCAGAGCGTGGTATCTCCACTCGACCAATCACCATCCAAATACTTAAACAGTAATAGTAGCTCCTACTGACTGTCAACATCATGGAGAATCCCCATCTTTTAGTCAGATTTTGAACAAAATAAACGAATAACTTTGATGGAATCAAACATTTCTTATCTTCATGTTTTATATTATTATTCCAGTAGAGAATGTGGACCAATGTTATTTTCCATTTTGAACGCACCTGATTCCTCTTGGGATCTAGATATACCAATTATATATGGCACTGCGTCAAAGCGGAAAATGTGTTCATAAATCCCACGTTATTTAAAAAAAAGCGCATTAAAAATAAGCACTGGATAAAAACCCATCTGTCTTACGTAAATAAAGATACAAATTTCGTTGTCTGGTGGTCAATTATTTATGAGATACGTTGCCCTGCACTTACAATCAGGTTCCCTGTGGTTGCAAAAGCTATCAAAAATCAGGTCAATGCTTTACAATATTCTCTTAAGTATGGAGTTGTGCTTCACGATCAGGGAGCTCCACTCTGAATTTGCAGTCTGCGTCTGCAATCTGCAGCTGCGCACTCCGAGCTCCAGTGTGAGTGGATATGAAAGATGTAACCAGACAACTGTTTAACATATCAAGGTTGATATTTGACTGTAACTATATAGTAATGATGTAAAGTGAAAGCGCGGGTTTACCGCTGTCCACCAGGCACCCAGCAGAATCACACCATAATAAATGTCGTGGCGTTTCTGGCGCATCGCATGCGTGTCAAAGAAAGGAATAAATATGTATTCATAACTATAATGTGTATCTCATTATCAATTGTTCATATGCTTTAATATTATTATTCTGTTCAGGTTGATTTTGTGCCCTTGCAAATATTTTGCTCATACACTCATCAGGAGCTCTATTTTTAAGCAGTGCTAAAATATCTATATTACAGTTCATATATTACACATTTTGATAATAAATAAAAATGAAACATGTAGGCCTAGGTATTTTATTTTTGTTCCATGTCTCCACACTATGTCCCAAGTCTCCCAACATACCATAATGTCCCATGACTCCCCTCAATGTCTCATGTCTCCCTGCAAAAAATGATGACAGAAAAAGTGAAGCCTGAAGACCAGTAGTATATGTGGCAAGCTGAGAAACTAATGTTGTGGCAAGAGGATATAGTAAGTACTCTCTAAAGCAATATGAATGTGATGCTACCTGCAAAGAATTTCACACAATCTACAAAGGCTGAAACCTTATTCAAAGTCTCCCCGCTCTCCCCTACACTATTGTCTGCTGCTGCTCTGCACTATAGAATACTGGTCAGACTAAATAATGCATACAGCATCTATTCTTTACTCACACTTTAAAAACTACCTCAGCATCCTACTATTGTTATAAATCCTGCTTTTACTTTGCATATCTAATGTTGCTGCACTACAATTATAATAATGCATTGCTGCTTATACTTCTACATTGTCTACACCGTTTGCATTTCCATACTGGAATACACACTATTTATGTTAGTGCATTTATAAACCAACTCTGGTTACTGTTAATGATGTGATTTTAGTTGTAGATTTCTTAATGCTGTCAGGGATTGTAGATGGAGGCAGATGCAAGTGCAGATTAAGCTTCTTTTTAAACAAAACACAAACAATACAAACAGCATAAACCTTAGAAACCTAAACAAGACAATGGGTGTTGTATAAGATGCAACTTAAATACCAATGCTCATTCAATCTGGTGCAAGCATTCATGTGACGTTAGTGTCAAGATCAGGTGAGGTGCAATAGCTGATGGGAATCGTAGACCTGTGCTGTATTCAGCATAACCATGAAAAAGTATACTAACAGCATCTAAGTTGCAATTCAATTTTGTTGTTCTTATACAAGGACAAGAAAGCTATACTATTCCATTCTATTCTGGAAATTGATCTAGTAGTATACAGTGCAACCTAATTTGAAAAGACATTAAGGGGAGAAAGACAATGATAAGTAGAAATTTCACCAACAGAATGGAACTGGCTGAATAATTCAGGGATTATTTCAGAACTGAGGTGATCGTTTAAATGTCTTCAGGATAAAACTACAGATTGATGTGGATAATCTTGACGATCAAAGTGATTACACATTTTATATTGTAAACATATAAATACAGATACAAACTGTATATCTTAATTCTTGCATATTAAATGAAATCAAGAAATAGTTCTTTTTTTGACAATCATACTTTCAGACATGAAGTTTTTTTTCTTGATTTTTATAAATTAAAAGACACAACATTGAATTAGAAGGTGTGTCCAAACTTTTGACTGGTACTGTTTTCACTGCTTAATTGAAAGCCTGAATACAGTTATGTGTCTCACTCCAGGGCCCTCATGTTGTCTGCAGATGTGCTCATGCTGTCATCAGCTGAAGTTCCCCGTGACCTTCAAATGTTACCGGACAACCTCTCAAGTCACAAGCAGTATGTTAGCCTGTGTGTGTTTGTCTCAAACATCTGTGTGTAGTGTGAAAACTCAAGGTGTGATCTCATTAATCCTGACAGCCCCGCCCATATGTAGAAAAGCAGTGTCCACTATAGCAGTACCTGCTGATGTCTGAATGGCGGCTCCAAAAATTCCCCATCAACTGCGCACCTGCTCTGCTCACAGAAGTGTGTTTATGTTCCCAAGCCACAATCTGTTTATTTCTTCGGTGTGTCTAATGCTCTTTCTCTCCTTCTCTCCCTTTCTCTCTCTCTTTTCCAATAACTTGGGCCTGATATGGAGAAAACAGTCAGAAGGAAACAGAAAACACCTGCAGGGTATTTACTGCCCTGGAGTTAGCACATGAATGAATGAATGAATGAATGAAAAAGGAAAGAAAGAAAGCAAAAAAGAAAGATTATTATTATTATTATTATTATTATTATTATTATTGATAACAACAGCAGCAACAACAACAATTAAAAATTAATAATAATAATTAGGGAAGGTCCTGGGTTCGAGCCCCGGGGCCGGCGAGGGCCTTTCTGTGTGGAGTTTGCATGTTCTCCCCGTGTCCGCGTGGGTTTCCTCCGGGTGCTCCGGTTTCCCCCACAGTCCAAAGACATGCAGGTTAGGTTAACTGGTGACTCTAAATTGACCGTGAGTGTGAATGGTTGTCTGTGTCTATGTGTCAGCCCTGTGATGACCTGGCGACTTGTCCAGGGTGTACCCCGCCTTTCGCCCGTAGTCAGCTGGGATAGGCTCCAGCTTGCCTGCGACCCTGTAGAAGGATAAAGCGGCTAGAGATAATGAGATGAGATGAGATAATTAAGGAAGGAAGGAAGGAAGGAAGGAAGGAAGGAAAAGGACTGATCAGCATTGAGGAGTGGGTAAGGATCGAGAGCAAATCCTTACATGGCTATCTCAGAGAGCACACAGAGTGGATGCTTCAAGCTGCTTTGAAGGAGAAAATGATAGTTGAAGAAGAGAATCTCCAGGACTATCAGAAGAGGAAGCAAGAGGAGAAAATCAGGAACTGGAAGGAGAAACCCTGCATGGAGAGTTTGTACAACAAACAGCAGGTGTAGCTGGAGAAGATTCCTGAAGATGGCTTAGGAATGGATTTTTTTTTTGAAGAAGGAGACAGAAGGCTTGATCCTAGCTGCTCAAGAACAAACTTTAAAGGTCATAGGCAATGTTCGGAGGTGAAACGTAGAATATCAACTTTATTGTCTAGAAGAACAAGCCAAAAAGGGAATTCAATCTTCCTAGTGTCTAATTTGCACCCTAAAATTGAATAAAACGGTTAAAATATACTGTTTTGCCCAATTTCCGAAGGTTTGTTTACATCTCACTTATGCGCACTTTCACCGCCAGGGGACAGTCCTCGTGATGTCATTTAAGCCAAACAGACTGGGGGCAGTTCTGTGTTTACTTGAGAACCGAGCACACGTGTACGGACTTTGGTCGTGAGAGGTTGTGTAAAATGTCTGAAAGTGATAGCGATTTTGAAGTAGGAACTCTCCAAATTAAATATTGAGAGGTGAAACCATATATGTATGACCATATGGCCATTGTGAAGCAATTGGTGAATGTGGCTCACTGGTTTGACCGTGCAGCCTCGGAATCGGACAGCGACTCGGCCAACTCTGATCGCGGTGACCCCGGACCTCAACAAGACTCACGCCCAAACGATTTATCCTGGTAGTTATGATAAATTCCTACTTTTGTCATAATACTAAATAAGAGCCCTTTTGAAGAATAATTAAACCGCCCTCCCTAATGGATATAGGTAAAGATTACTTGACAGTGTGCCGGTAGGCCACATTAGCCTGCCATCCGTGGCATTATACGATTTATAGCCTACTCTAAGTGAGGAAATATCCCTTTGTCTCATTTCCACAATGATTGTACAGGATCCCTCAGGATTTTTGACTTGTCA
The DNA here is from genome assembly GCF_027579695.1 of Neoarius graeffei. Classification (NCBI taxonomy): domain Eukaryota; kingdom Metazoa; phylum Chordata; class Actinopteri; order Siluriformes; family Ariidae; genus Neoarius; species Neoarius graeffei. The sequence continues at coordinate 54,796,506 of NC_083576.1, forward strand.
ATTGCAAGCAAAAGTAAAAATGTTTACCTCCAATCTTCTCCTTTTTGCTTGAGTGTTACTGGACCGTTTCTTCTTTGACTGCTTGATTTTGTTTCACGTGCACAATCCGCTCTCTCTGCCTCTTCTCCTCTTCCGGAAAAAGCCAACCCTCTGGCTTCACGCACACAATCCACTCTCTCCACCTTGTCTCATCTTTCAGAAAAAGCCAACCCACTCGCTCCGCCTCTTCTCCTTTTTTGGAAAAAGCCAACGCTCTTGCTCCGCCTCTTCTCCTCTTTCGGAAAAAGCCGACCCTCTCGCTCTGCCTCTTTTCTTCTTTCGGAAAAAGCCAACCCACTCGTTCCGCCTCTTCTCCTTTTTCGGAAAAAGCCAACCCACTCGCTCCGCCTCTTCTCCTTTTTTGGAAAAAGCCAATCATCTCGCTCCGCCTCTTCTCCTCTTCCAGAAAAAGCCAATCCACTCTCTCTGCCTCTTCTCCTCTTCCGGAAAAAGCCAATCCACTCTCTCTGCCTCTTCTCTTCTCTCAGAAAAAGGTAAAAACTTCTTCCTGAACCAGTCCCGTTGTTACAGTTCACTGCACAACAATAAGGCATGGTTTTTCTTTGGAAATTCCTGAATGCACGTCTGCACTCAAGCCAAACGGCAATGTAAGTAAATGGAAGTGGACTCAACTCAAGCGGTTTGTTTGCCTTAAATGATGTCACGCGCCGAGTGGTCACGAAAATAGCCGAACAGAAATTCACCATGATCCACACTAACTTATTTTAATTATTACTTATTAACAATACTTCTTGGGACCAGAAGAAAATTAAAGAGGGTTTTTTAACATATAAAGTTTCAAATGTGCATAAAATTAAAACCGTTGCCTATGACCTTTAAGAACAAACTCGACCAAGCACAACATACATAAGACCTCAGAGACACCACTGCGTAGACTGTGTGGAGACTCCACTGAAACAGTATGACACATTGTCAATGGATGCAAGAAGCTTGTTCAGAGAGAGTACAGAAAGTGCCATGACAAGGTGGCCCTGCAGGCACACTGGGAAATGTGCAGAATGTACGAGATAGTGTACTGACAAGTGGTATGACCATCAACCCTTGGTAGTTGCAGAGAATGGAGATGTTAGAATTACCTGGGACATGACTATCTATACAGATAAGACACTGAAGCACAATTGCCCAGATATTACTCTAGTGCAGAAAGATACACAGGAGTGGGCACTAATTGACATAGCTGTACCAGTGGATCAGAACATCATCAAGACTGAGGAAGAGAAGGTAGATCGATATCAGGACCTAGCATTCAATATCAAGAGAATTCACAGAATCTCGAAAGTGACAGTGATACCTATCGTGATTGGTGCACTTGGAACCATTTCAAAGAACGCAAAGACCTTGCATGGGAAGTTAGATCTACGTGACATCATTGGAAGTGCACAGTTGTTGGCCATTCTCGGAACAGCTCATGTGTTGCGGAAAGTGTTGTGTCTCTAAGTTGCGGGAAGTAGCTGAGACATGACTTAGAAGACCCAGTAAAACGTCAAATAACTGGAGAAAATAATAATAATAATAATAATAATAATAATAAAAGACAATTTACAGAGTACAGAGTGGGGATATAAGTATGTACACAATATATCTTAATACAGTCTTGCCATAAGCACATGGACGCACGCATACACATCCTGTCTACCCATATACCCCAACACACAGCATTAAAATATCTGCCCAGCTTCCAACTACCTTAATAAATATTGCTCTAAAGTTTGCTTAAATGAGAAAATCAAAATACCCAAGTCCACAGAATGGCAATTTAAACAAAATGCTGAACTTACATCAGAATGTAAGAACTTTCTGATTGCAATGACAATCATGGGAGTTCATGTTTTGTTTTGTTTTGTTTTTTCCAAAAAAAAAAAACCCAAAGTGAATTAAGCAGCACTGTTACACCTGTAATCGACAATGCTAATGGATATTGATGGAGTTACTCAGTTAAACAGGGGAACTATTATTTCTTTCTACTCCAGACAAAGCCATCCAGCTTTTAGCACATTCTTCATCATCCTGCTGTAAGTGCACTTCCTTTCTCACTAGGCCTTAAAAAGGAGGACTGAAACACATTATAGGAATAGCAGGAAAAGACAGCACCACTTCAGGGACTTAAATGCACTGCACACCAGAAGTGTTCCCTATGTTGCAGTGCCTTGTGTTTCACTAAGAACCCTACACTTCATATGTCGCCTGTGCTAGCCCCTGGATTTGACGGGGTGTGTTGGGATGGACATAGAATGAACATTTACATGAAAGAAGAAAACATACTGGGCATAGAGCAAAAGAGTGGCCAAGAGGTACAACCCCGATTCCAAAAAAGTTGGGACAAAGTACAAATTGTAAATAAAAACAGAATGCAATGATGTGGAAGTTTCAAAATTCCATATTTTATTCAGAATAGAACATAGATGACATATCAAATGTTTAAACTGAGAAAATGTATCATTTAAAGAGAAAAATTAGGTGATTTTAAATTTCATGACAACAACACATCTCAAAAAAGTTGGGACAAGGCCATGTTTACCACTGTGAGACATCCCCTTTTCTCTTTACAACAGTCTGTAAATGTCTGGGGACTGAGGAGACAAGTTGCCCAAGTTTAGGGACAGGAATGTTAACCCATTCTTGTCTAATGCAGGATTCTAGTTGCTCAACTGTCTTAGGTCTTTTTTGTCGTATCTTCCGTTTTATGATGCGCCAAATGTTTTCTATGGGTGAAAGATCTGGACTGCAGGCTGGCCAGTTCAGTACCCAGACCCTTCTTCTACACAGCCATAATGCTGTAATTGAGGCAGTATGTGGTTTGGCATTGTCATGTTGGAAAATGCAAGGTCTTCCCTGAAAGAGACGTCGTCTGGATGGGAGCATATGTTGCTCTAGAACCTGGATATACCTTTCAGCATTGATGGTGTCTTTCTAGATGTGTAAGCTGCCCATGCCACACACACTAATGCAACCCCATACCATCAGAGATGCAAGCTTCTGAACTGAGCGCTGATAACAACTTGGGTTGTCCTTCTCCTCTTTAGTCCGAATGGCACGGCGTCCCTGATTTCCATAAAGAACTTCAAATTTTGATTCGTCTGACCACAGAACAGTTTTCCACTTTGCCACAGTCCATTTTAAATGAGCCTTGGCCCAGAGAAGACGTCTGCGCTTCTGGATCATGTTTAGATACGGCTTCTTCTTTGAACTATAGAGTTTTAGCTGGCAATGGCGGATGGCATGGTGAATTGTGTTCACAGATAATGTTCTCTGGAAATATTCCTGAGCCCATTTTGTGATTTCCAATACAGAAGCATGCCTGTATGTGATGCAGTGCCGTCTAAGGGCCCGAAGATCACGGGCACCCAGTATAGTTTTTCAGCCTTGACCCTTATGCACAGAGATTCTTCCAGATTCTCTGAATCTTTTGATGATATTATGCACTGTAGATGATATGTTCAAACTCTTTGCAATTTTACCTTTCTGATATTGCTCCACTATTTGTCGGCACAGAATTAGGGGGATTGGTGATCCTCTTCCCATTTTTACTTCTGAGAGCCGCTGCCACTCCAAGATGCTCTTTTTATACCCAGTCATGTTAATGACCTATTGCCGGTTGACCTAATGAGTTGCAATTTGGTCCTCCAGCTGTTCCTTTTTTGTACCTTTAACTTTTCCAGTCTCTTATTGCCCCTGTCCCAACTTTTTTGAGATGTGTTGCTGTCATGAAATTTCAAATGAGCCAATATTTGGCATGAAATTTCAAAATGTCTCACTTTTGACTTTTGATATGTTGTCTATGTTCTATTGTGAATACAATATCCGTTTTTGAGATTTGTAAATTATTGCATTCCGTTTTTATTTACAATTTGTACTTTGTCCCAACTTTTTTGGAATCGGGGTTGTACATTGCTATGCGAAGCATAACCTCAAGAAACAAGTGAGAGAAAAAGAGAGAGAGAGAGAGAGAGAGAGAGCAGGCATATTATAAGATGGTGCTGCAACAGTAACAGGAGGAGACAACAGCTCTATTTTATGTTGGGTGATGTAGCCTGGAGCTAAGGTAGGAATCGGCGTGCATGTGTGTTGTCTGTTTCTGAGCAAACACACACACAGTCAGTGGGCCCTGTGGTACATCCTGAGGTGACATTGCTTCCTCTGTAGGACACCTTTCATGTCAGATGTTTACACTCAGGTGTCTGAAACCCCCAAAGAAAAGGTCCTTGTGCATTATCCTGATCCAGTAGGACAGAAAAGTTTCCCATGAAAATTCCCTTGTCTGTTCCTTTGTTACTACGCACACACTGTGTTCATAATTGATCCCATTCTGGTGCCACAGCTTGTGTGCCTTCTCTGCAGAAGAGATGCTGTGTGGCAAAGCAGCCTCTTTCGTCCAGCAGAAGCTAAACACTAACACTGAGCATGCAATGGCCTGCTCTTAGGACCACAGCCAAAACCTGCCAAACACTCAGCGCAGGCTTTAGATGTCCCAATTTAGCTGTTTTCTCATCTGGTAAGCGGAATGGGAACAGAGGGATATTGTGAGAGGGCTAGAATGGAGCAAAAGAAATGAAAATAGCTACGGTAGGATGGCTTTGCCTGTTGCTGTGTAGTAAAGATATTTGGAGGTATAGAAGCTCTTCTGGGTACTTTTTTTTTTGCCTCAGGCGGTTCAACAGAGGAACATCTCCAGTGCTTTTGTTACAGACCTACACCTTAATGACTGCTAATTAATAGTAGTGACACTGTCCATTTGTGTTACATCATTTTTTTTTACATAAAAAGAGGATCAGATCCATCCATTTGTAAGTAAAAATGGTATTGCAAAGAAGATTCTAGGTTCAAACCTCACAGTCGACTCGGACCTTTCTGCCCAGGGTGTATCCCTGGGAAGCCAGTTGGGATTGGACTGGCCTGAAGGATAAATGGAATATATAATGGATGGATGGATGGGTGGTCATTGCAATTATGGAAGAGGTGCAGAATGTCACTATTATTATAGGGATTAAGATAGAAAAAATCTTTATGACTGAAACTTCAAGGGACGTTTTTTTCTGATAGCCTCAACACATTAGACAATAATATAAAAGTAAGATTTATTGAAAGTGACACATGTTCTACAATTTGTTTTGCCATGTACCAAAAATACACTAAGAGGGAACATAAGTGTATGCGACATGCTATGGTTTAACTTAACCTATGAAAAATTTCCCTTTATTAGCAAAAGCACAGAAGTAATGCATAATTTTCATCATGAAAATGTCTTCAAGAATGTTATATGGAAGCAAGTGTTTTACTGGGAAATACATTACTTGTATATTTCATACAAACTACATCCAGGACATGGAGATCCAAAACCGTGACATAAATCTTTATGTCACTCGTGAAGAAATCGATGAAATGTTTTCATAAATTTGGGTACTTTTTGTTTCTGAATGTGTCTATATAAGAAAAAGAAAATCACACATTGGCTTAAAGATACAAAGTTCATTTTCTCGTGTTAAAAAATTTGCATTTTTCATATGAAATACATTGTGGATCTGAGTGACATATTTAAATAATACTGGCTGGTGTTGAGTGGTATATCAGATATATTCCATTCAGCTAGCATGATACTGAACAGTCGATAAAATAAATATAAAAATAATAATAACAAAATAATAAAATAATTTAAAATAATAATGATATAAAATAATAATAATAATAATAAAAATAAAGAAAACCATTGAAGTACAAAGTGTGTCCAAACTTTTGACTGGTACTGTAAAAGCAAAAAGCAATTATTTCATGTAATTAAACTTTATTTTGTGTGGTTTTTTTTTCTTTCCTTTTTAAAGTATCAGTTCAGGCACTGTTTAGTCACCAGCACAATTTTAAATGCATTGTTTTACAACCCCGATTCCAAAAATGTTGGGACAAAGTACAAATTGTAAATAAAAACGGAATGCAATTTGCAAATCTCAAAAACTGATATTGTATTCACAAAAGAACATAGACAACATATCAAATGTCGAAAGTGAGACATTTTGAAATTTCATGCCAAATATTGGCTCATTTGAAATTTCATGACAGCAACACATCTCAAAAAAGTTGGGACAGGGGCAATAAGAGACTGGAAAAGTTAAAGGTACAAAAAAGGAACAGCTGGAGGACCAAATTGCAACTCATTAGGTCAACCGGCAATAGGTCATTAACATGACTGGGTATAAAAAGAGCATCTTGGAGTGGCAGCGGCTCTCAGAAGTAAAAATGGGAAGAGGATCACCAATCCCCCTAATTCTGCGCCGACAAATAGTGGAGCAATATCAGAAAGGTAAAATTGCAAAGAGTTTGAACATATCATCTACAGTGCATAATATCATCAAAAGATTCAGAGAATCTGGAAGAATCTCTGTGCATAAGGGTCAAGGCTGAAAAACTATACTGGGTGCCCGTGATCTTCGGGCCCTTAGACGGCACTGCATCACATACAGGCATGCTTCTGTATTGGAAATCATAAAATAGGCTCAGGAATATTTCCAGAGAACATTATTTGTGAACACAATTCACCGTGCCATCCGCCGTTGCCAGCTAAAACTCTATAGTTCAAAGAAGAAGCCGTATCTAAACATGATCCAGACAAATCAAAATTTGAAGTTCTTTATGGAAATCAGAGACGCCGTGTCATTCGGACTAAAGAGGAGAAGGACGACCCAAGTTGTTATCAGCGCTCAGTTCAGAAGCCTGCATCTCTGATGGTATGGGGCTGCATTAGTGCGTGTGGCATAGGCAGCTTACACATCTGGAAAGACACCATCAATGCTGAAAGGTATATCCAGGTTCTAGAGCAACATATGCTCCCATCTAGACAATGTCTCTTTCAGGGAAGACCTTGCATTTTCCAATATGACAATGCCAAACCACATACTGCCTCAATTACAGCATCATGGCTGCGTAGAAGAAGGGTCCGGGTACTGAACTGGCCAGCCTGCAGTCCAGATCTTTCACCCATAGAAAACATTTGGCGCATCATAAAACGGAAGATACGACAAAAAAGACCTAAGACAGTTGAGCAACTAGAATTCTACATTAGACAAGAATGGGTTAACATTCCTATCCTTAAACTTGAGCAACTTGTCTCCTCAGTCCCCAGACGTTTACAGACTGTTGTAAAGAGAAAAGGGGATGTCTCACAGTGGTAAACATGGCCTTGTCCCAACTTTTTTGAGATGTGTTGTTGTCATGAAATTTAAAATCACCTAATTTTTCTCTTTAAATGATACATTTTCTCAGTTTAAACATTTGATATGTCATCTATGTTCTATTCTGAATAAAATATGGAATTTCGAAACTTCCACATCATTGCATTCCGTTTTTATTTACAATTTGTACTTTGTCCCAACTTTTTTGGAATCGGGGTTGTACCACCAGTATCAGAAAAAAAAAAAACCTTCAAACGATACCCATGAGCTAATAACTCATCACATTTATTTGTAGTACCTTCTGCAGTTTTACAGCATTCCTGACCTTGTTAACTGGAAATTAAGCTAAAAAACAACAACAACAACAACAAAACCAACCCAAAACACTGACTAAACCCTAATGCTGGGCACTGCAGCTACAGCCGACTCTCAACCAGCTTCCGGTATTTATTTATTCCACCATAATGACATAATGCATACACAAAACATGTTATGTATATCTGGCCACACCCCCTTCCTTCCTCTCCTCAGAGTCACAGAGCGTTACTCACATCAATCAGCAATAGTTAGGAGGCACAACAGAGCAATGTCACACAATCTTACAAGCCTAACCCATTGGGTTTTTTTTCTTTTTTTTTGTGACTGTCACTGAGCATGCTCTGAAAGAAAAACACATTTTTGATTTGCTGGAATCACTTGCAACCCACAGTGAGAAATTTTTTTTTCATGCATATTATATATATATATATCCCAAAATGTCTTAAATGAGATTAATATGGTGAGGATCTCCATTATGCTAACAGAATTTTAAGGTAGTAACCCGTGATCAGAATCGAACCACAACACTACCTGCTGTATCACCGTGCCACATGTGAGAACCTAAATCCATGTCATTATGATCTCCTGTAGAGCCCTGTCTCCCAGAGTTCTCGTGATTGTCAAAGATAGAGCAGGTGTTCTGCAGGGAATTCTAAAACAATATCCTCAATATGTAATACTCAGATTAATCAAAGCCTCAGTGAGACAGCTAAATGGCACCAGGATGGATATAATTAAGCAGCCTGTGCACAGGTAGCAAAGGAAGCTGGGCCCTGCCTCAGGGAGATTGGTTTGACTGACACCTTCCTCATATTTAATGGTTCGCTATAAATTAGGAGAGCTTCCCTGAAATGACTCACTTTGGACAGCTTCATTTGAGCTGCATTGAAGGAACAACTCCAGCATCAGCTCATCTGCCAATAAATCATTATTTTAATCAGGAAGAAAACTTTCGCAGCACATCAAAACCAACAGAGCATGACTCTGTACACACACACACACACACACACACACACACACACACACACACACACACACACACACACACACACACAGGCTTCACAAAATTCCAGCAGGCCTCAGTTTGTCCACTTAACCTTCTGGGAGTCAGAAGTGGCATGAGAGGACATGGGCTGTTTAAACAAACCAGCACTATGCATTTGTAATGAGTTTTTTGCACCCTGGACTTGGTATGGTTCAAAAAATCTAACATTTTCCTGTTCAAGTGGTCAGGAGTGCATGCATGTTGGGTGTTCATGTGCTTTATTAAGCAAGAAATAAAAGCACTGAGCCTTGCACTCAGTGAGTTCAGTAGCCTACATATTTTAAACCAAGAGCTTCTCAGCTTCTTCAGCGCAAATTTTTAACTGCACAGACACACACACAAACACACAACAGTGCACACACTACTAATGCATGCTAGCTAGTCATTCGCCTCTCCAGCAAGCAGTCAGTGGATCAAACAGCTTACACTATGGAAGGCACAAATTACTGAAAGTGTGTGAAAATACACTTTGAATCCAGACTTATATTCCTCTTGTACATATCTTTCTTAATAGTTTCACTGTGACTGAATAATTGATATTTATTGTTCAGTTTACTGAATATTTTGCTTTTAATGGTTTAAGAGGTTTAAAATATAAATATACTCTCGAGTGCGTGTTGTAAATGCTTCTGCAATGCTATTTCAGAGTTTAGGAGAGATTTAGGAGTGCAATTCAGGCTCAGTATTCTGCTGAATCTCTCTGTGGAGCTTTACCTTATATGCTGAGACAGCATGATATAAGCTATAATGATGTGCAGGGAAAGAAAAAGCATTGCACAAGCACACATAATGATATGATTGGACATGGGGTAATATAATGTAGCAACTCTTACTCTGCCCAAATCAAATAGTCTCAACTGAAGGGAGCCACTTGGTGCTGTATGATGCTTCTGTTTTAAAATGAAACATAACCTTCAAAATTTAATTATATTCAAGGCAGGCCAGTTCAGCAGAGGATGTGAATGTAGGAAAGGACTTACAGCATAAGGATCTAGGGACTGAAGGCTATAATCACGTGCTTAACAGCAAAATACAAATATAATCATTTATACATATCTGGACAGACAGACAGACAGACAGACACAAACACATAAGGGTTGAAAATTAGTCACTGCACACCTCTATATATTACTGTTTATTGCATCTCATTACTGTCTTGTGCCTCATTTGTATTTTATTTTTATAAGGCATTCTCTTTATTAGGAACAATATCACCTGCTCTTTTACAATCTTCAACTGTTCAGTTTCAGTGAACCTGTGCACACTGTAGCCTCAAATTCCTGTTCTTGGCTAAATGTAGTCTCCTACTGTTGTAGCCTATCTGCCTCAAAGTGTGACATGTTGTACATTATGATATGCTTTTCTACTCACCATGGTTGTCCCGAGTGGTTATTTGAATTACTGTAGCATTCAGTTCAGGTCAAACCATTCTGGCCAATCTCTCATTAAACAAGGCATTTCCACCTAGAACATCTACTTACATCTATTTTTTGTTGTTGTTGTTTTTCACGGCATTCTGAGTGAATAAGCAGATTCTGAAATACTCAAAATCAGCCCATCTGGCATCAACAACCATGCCACACTGAGTTTACATTCTGATGCTTGACGTGAACATTAGTTTAAGCTCTTGACCTGTGTCTGCATGATGATATGCATTGTGTTGCTGCCACATAATTGGCTGACTGGATAATTGCATGAATGGTCAGGTGTATAGGTGTCCCTAATAAAGTGGCCAGTGAGTGTATCTATCCGATCATGCTCTTAAGAATACAGTAGATGATCTCATGTTTTCAGCTTTATTTAAAGAAAAACAAAATAGTTTTTATATAGTTTTGAGAAGCCTGCTGCAATTAATACTCTTTCCACTTAATGACTGGTGTATTTAATGAAGTCTCTGAGGAAAACTGTATCTGTTTGTATGCACTGTATAGCAGATCACAGCAGAACACAATTCTTCATTTTACATGAAACTTGGCCCACTGGCTCCTCCTTGACTCTCTCTTTCCAACAAAGTAGATTCACAAAATCTCAGGCCATGGATAACATTGGTTTCCCATCAATATCTTAATGAAAGTTTAACTATAGACCTCTGTTAACAGCCATCTTGCTAATCAAATGTTAATTTGAGATCAATGTGACTAATGTGTATAAAAGCCTGGAAAGCTAATTTTTGTAGCATTGGGAATGTGAACATGGGTTTTAATTGCTGGGTAGTTATTAGCTAATTGCAAATCATAAAAGACAGGCAATTCTTTGATTTCATCCATTTGCAATCATTCATAACAACCTTTTGTGATCGCGTTTCTCTTCAAAATGATTCTTGCGGTGTAACGTGTTAGCTTGCAGAGAGTGCTGAGTGAATGAATGCTGCGTGATGAGTTTGCCCTGACTTTACTGAAGTGGACAATCAGCTCTTACCCTAGAGGCACCATTAGTCATAGGTCAAAGATTACAATTCAAGTTTGGACTCTGTACCTCTCACTTTTGATGACTCGTTTGACTTAGAATAGGTTTCTCTGCTAACCCTGAGACAGGCTCTAATGTAGCAGCCCTCTGGCACTTCTCAAAATACCATGTTTAAGAAAACTGCCATAAGCATGTTCGCACATTGTCAGACACTTCTGCAAAGCCCTAGCCAAATCATTATGCAAACTATTTCAACGCATTTGCAAAGGAGCTATGTAAAGCCTACTTTAGACTACTTCTTTAAACTAATGAAAACTGCCATACTTAAACTATTGTATCTGTAAATGCTAGTTATATAAAAGTGTGCTGTGGCAGGAACTGAAGCCAGCAGTGAGTTTCTTTATGCAAAAGAAAGGGGACTAACCACAGAGAAACTCACCTGTAGCCAGGCTTTGAAGCTGATCCACACAGTGAAAGCTACTGCAATGCACTTTCTTGGTCCTGTGGGTACACCTGCACCTCTTGATGTTCTCAGTACTCTTTTCTGCTCTCTGAACGTATAGCACAAGCTTCGACCCTACAGCTACACTCCAATTAGCAATGTGGATATTTTTCTTGTGTTTAACCAGTTGCCAAGTTGGAATCAGAATCATTTGACAAATTTCAGTCCATTTGTATTTGATTACATTTGTTTTCTCAGTGCATAAATACAGTGATAGAAAAAAGGTGATTAAACAAATTCACAAAAACAACAACAAGAACACCACTTGAACATGGAGGACACAGGTGCTCAATAAATCAATAAATTAGAAATTATATAAATAAATAGTTTAAAATGTGGAGTTTGCATGTTCTCCCCGTGTCTGCGTGGGTTTCCTCCGGGTGCTCCGGTTTCCCCCACAGTCCAAAGACATGCAGGTTAGGTTAACTGGTGACTCTAAATTGACCATAGGTGTGAATGTGAGTGTGAATGGTTGTCTGTGTCTATGTGTCAGCCCTGTGATGACCTGGTGACTTGTCCAGGGTGTACCCCGCCTTTCGCCCGTAGTCAGCTGGGATAGGCTCCAGCTTGTCTGCGACCCTGTAGAACAGGATAAAGTGGCTAGAGATAATGAGATGAGATGAGATGAGATGAGATGAGATGAGTTTAAAATGTCATGTGTCGTATCCAGTGTTTTTCTTTTCCTTTCCTGGTCCACAGCTAAAGAAAAATGGCCTCTACAACTCTAAATACAGCACACACTGTGCGCACAAGTGTGAATCATTTTCAAGGCCTGCATCTGAGCAAGGTGAGCTGAGACCAATTGGAAGTGATTGTAATTGCTGTGTTCTTACCTGTCCAAACATGTACCAATACCGATGTTACACCACTGTTACACATTACATGACATTACATTACATTACATCCATCCATCCATCCATCCATCCATAACCGCTTATCCTGTGCAGGGTCACAGGCAAGCTGAAGCCTATCCCAGCTGATTATGGGCAAGAGGCGGGGTACACCCTGGACAAGTTGCCAGAAAATTGCAGGTACATTACATTACATTAAATGGCATTTAGCAGATGCTCTTATCCAGAGTGACGTACAAATGAAAAAGTCAGGTACACAAAGTGCTGAACTTCTAGACCAGAAAGTTCTAGTGCCAGCTGAACAAGTGACAGAACAATATTTAGTGTAATATTCTGTTGAAGTACCAATACTCAGCAAACAGCCAAGGAAACAAACCAACCATACAAAGTACAACTAAATAGAGAACAATAACTCAAACGGCTGACTTTGGCTACACAGTACACATCCTAGGTTGGTCTAGACCGATATGCAGTTAAACAGTAGGCAGGGAAGCAGGGGAGAGGTGAAGCCTGAAGAGGTGAGTCTTCAGTGTGTGCTTGACGGTGGTCAGGGAGTCAGCAGTTCTGACCTCAATCGGAAGGTCATTCCACCAATGAGGAGTCAGGACAGACAGCAGTCTTAAGCAGGCTGGGCAGGAGCAGAGAGGAGGAGGGGCCAGGTGACCAGTAGTAGTGGAGGGTTGGCTGGAGTGTAGGGGCGGATCAGGCTCTGGATGTATGCTGGCCCTCACTCCTTGACAGCCTGGTAAGCTAGCACCAGTGTCTTAAATTTGATACAAGCTGCGATAGGTAGCCAGTGCAGGTTCGCAAGCAGAGGGGTGACATGGGAAGAGTGAGGAAGGTTGTAGACCAGGCGAGCTGAAGCATTCTGGATGAGCTGCAGGGGTCTGATGGTAAATGCTGGAAGGCCAGCAAGGAGAGAGTTGCAGTAGTCCAAGCAGGAGAGGATCAGCGCTTGGACCAGGAGCTGAGTAGAGTCAGTGGTGAGGAAATGGCAGCTCTTTCAGATGTTGTAGAGGAGTAATCTACATGTGGGGGTCACTGCAGTGATGTTCACTGAGGAGGAGAATTTGTTGTTGAACATGACCCCTAGGTTCTTCACTAGGTGAAGGTGACCTAGAGATGTCTGCCAGGGAGATGACGATGTTCAGGGGTGGAGAGGATGGAGCAGGAATGTAGATTACCTCCATCTTGCCTGGGTTCAGCTTCAGGTAATGGTTGTCCATCCAGCTCTGGATGTCACGCTGGCAAGCAGAGATGCAAGCGGAGATCTGTGTGTCAGAAGGAGGAAAAGAGAGAAACAGTTGGGTGTCATCAGCATAGCAATCGTAGGATAGAAAATGAGCAGACATAATTAGGCCGAGAGACTGGGCAGAGAGGGAGAAGACAAGTGGACCAAGGACTGAACCTTGAGAGACACCAGTTGTAAGTTGCTGATACAGTGCCAGGCAAGGTAACCTGGGAGGAATGACTGGAGAGGTAGGACTTGAACCAATCTAGGGCTGTTCCGCAGATGATAAGGATGACAGGAGGATGGGGTGATCAACAGTGTCAAATGCAGCAGAAAGCTCAAGGAGATTCAGGACAGAGGAGAGGGAGGTGGCACGTGCTGCATGAAGTGCCTCACTGATGGAGAGAGGTTCAGTCTCAGTTGAGTGTCCTACTCGGAAGCCGGAGTGGTGAGGATCCAGAAGTTTGTTTTGTGAGAGAAAAGAGCAGAGTTGGTTAGCAACAGCATGTTGCTAACCATACAGTGGTGCTTGAAAGTTTGTGAATCCTTTAGAATGTTCTATATTTCTGCATAAATATGACCTAAAACATCATCAGATTTTTACACAAGTCCTAAAAGTGGATAGAGAGAACCCAGTTAAACAAATGAGATAAAAATATTATACTTGGTCATTTATTTATTGAAGAAAATGATCCAATATTACATATCTGTAAGTGGCAAAAGTATGTGAACCTTTGCTTTCAGTATCTGGTGTGACCCCCTTGTGCAGCAATAACTGCAACTAAACGTTTCTGGTAACTGTTGATCAGTCCTGCACACCGGCTTGGAGGAATTTTAGCCCATTCCTCCGTACAGAACAGCTTCAACTCTGGGATGTTGCTGGGTTTCCTCACATGAACTGCTCGCTTCAGGTCCTTCCACAACATTTTGATTTGATTAAGGTCAGGACTTTGACTTGGCCATTCCAAAACATTAACTTTATTCTTCTTTAACCATTCTTCGGTAGAACGACTTGCATACTTAGGGTTGTTGTCTTGTTGGATGACCCACATTCTCTTGAGATTCAGTTCATGGACAGATGTCCTGACATTTTCCTTTAGAATTCACTGGTACAATTCAGAATTCATTATTCCATCAATGACGGAAAGCCGTCCTGGCCCAGATGCAGCAAAACAAGCCCAAACCATGATACTACCACCACCATGTTTCACAGATGGGATAGGGTTCTTATGCTGGAATGCAGTGTTTTCCTTTCTCCAAACATAATGCTTCTCCTTGAAATCAAAAAGTTCTATTTTGGTTTCATCCATCCACAAAACATTTTTCCAATACCCTTCTGGCTTGTCCATGTGATCTTTAGCAAACTGCAGACAAGCAGCAATGTTCTTTTTGGAGAGCAGTGGCTTTCTCCTTGCAACCCTGCCATGCACACCATTGTTCAGTGTTCTCCTGATGGTGGACTCATGAACATTAACATTAGCCAATGTGAGAGAGGCCTTCAGTTGCTTAGAAGTTACCCTGGGGTCCTTTGCGACCTTGACGACTATTACATGCCTTGCTCTTGGAGTGATCTTTGTTGGTCGACCACTCCTGGGGAGGGTAACAATGGTCTTGAATTTCCTCCATTTGTACACAATCTGTCTGAGTGGATTGGTGGAGTCCAAACTCTTTAGAGATGCTTTTATAACCTTTTCCAGCCTGATGAGCATCAACAACGCTTTTTCTGAGGTCCTCAAAAATCTCCTTTGTTCATACCATGATACACTTCCACAAACTTGTGTTGTAAAGATCAGACTTTGATAGATCCCTGTTCTTTAAATAAAACAGGGTGCCCACTCACACCTGACTGTCATCCCATTGATTGAAAACACCTCACCTTCAAATTAACTGCTAATCCTAGAGGTTCACATACTTTTGCCACTCACAGATATGTAATATTGGATCATTTTCCTCAATAAATAAATGGCCAAGTATAATATTTTTGTCTCGTTTGTTTAACTGGGTTCTCTTTATCTACTTTTAGGACTTGTCTGAAAATCTGATGATGTTTTAGGTCATATTTATGCAGAAATATAGAAAATTCTAAAGGGTTCACAAACTTTCAAGCACCACTGTATATCCTACAGAAGAACCAAACTTATGCAGCCTGAAAGTCAATTCACACAATTCAGTTGATAGAAATTGATTCAAAACCACAAAATTGCACCTACTGTATGCTGTGAACTTTATTTAAAGTCATACTTTATAAAGATGTCATGACTGTGCAAATTCTTTGTGCACATTTGCAATTCTTGCATGCTGAGCTGTGTTGTAATTATAATCACCCAACTTCAGCTGTCCACAATGTATCACTTACATAGTTAACCATTATTATTTTGATTATGGTTTTACCTCTTATCTTCACTAGGGTTTATCTTCAGCGAGACAATCTTTCAGAGAAAGGGCTGTCCCAAATGCCATTTTTGGGTTCTGGAGCTTAGGAAGTAATCAACTGCGAATATTCAAAGATTCATGTTGGCAGGGGGTTGGGGGCGTGTATGTGTTCACATGCATGCATATGTGTTTTCACCATTCGTATGCATGTTCATGTGTGCACACGAAACAGTGTGAGCTGGTGCTCGTGCATACTTTAATTTCATAAACGCAGTGCTGCATGGGGAGAAACTGAGCACAGAGGCTCAGTGCACGAAGAGCAGACGTATAAATGATAATAGAGATGCGCAAAAACAGGTGTGTGCTTTATTTTAGCTGAAGTGTTTTCACCCAGCATTCACACATGGAGCTTTTTAAATTATTTTTTAATGCATTTGAAATTAAAACTGCAGTAAAGTTTGTAAGTTTGCACACCACACGTAACATGTCAGTCTCACTGCTGTCCTAAGAATGATCCATTGGCCAGATAATATACAGTCAGTGGTGATGACATGGTGAATGGCATTGCATAGGAACACATAGTAACAGATAGCTCCAGACAATAACTATGGAAGAATTCCCAATCAAGTGTATAGCAGCATATATGCAGTGTATTATTATTATTGTTGTTGTCCATCCATCCATTATCTGTAGCCACTTATCCTGTACGGGGTCGCAGGCAAGCTGGAGCCTTTCCCAGCTGACTATGGGCGAGAGGTGGGGTACACCCAGGACAAGTCGCCAGGTTATCGCAGGGCTGACACAGAGACAAACAACCATTTACACTCACATTCATACCTACGGTCAATTTAGAGCCACCAATCAGCCTAACCTGCATGTTTTTGGGGGAAACCGGAGCACCCGGAGAAAACCCACGCAGACATGGGGAAAACATGCAAACTCCACACAGAAAGGCCCTCACCGGCCGCTGGGCTTGAACCCAGGCTCTTCTTGCTGTGAGGTGATAGTGCAAACCACTACACTACCATACCACCCCCCACCTATTATTATTATTATTATTGTTATTATTATTATTATTATTATTTAGAACTACTCACACCATTGACATACAGGGCTTATAGCTCATAAAATATTTTCATTTGTGGCTGCACCTTCTTTGCATTGTATCTACCTGAGCTTAGTAAACTGTAATACAATTGCTGTAAAGCCCACTTCACTCATTCATGCTGTCAGAGAAGGCCTACGGCACCTCTTCAGGCCAAGCCAATACACACAGTGCAGAGCCACACAAACACTAATGCAGCCTGGCGGGCTCCGCAGCATGAAGCTGGACATGTTGTCAGTTATTGGACCTGATCCGATCTGATCTGACTGGCTCTGGCAATGCAGCCCTCCTGCTTTTTGTTTTTTCCTTTCTTTCTCATGCCCCTGACAGCTTCGGAAGAGCTCTCTCTCTCTCTCTCTCTCTCTCTCTCTCTCTCTCACACACACACACACACACACACACACACACACACACACACACACACACACACACACACACACACACAAGCTCAAACACTCTACAACAAGCTGCCTTACCAAGACAGAGACCTGCCAGATTTTAAAGGTTTTGCTCACACTGAATTACTTTGTACTTGTGTGTTTTGATAAATGCCATTCACACGTACCAAGCAAGTTCACAGCACAGCTGATTTACCTTTCATGGTGGCCACAAAAGCTAAAATAAAACACAAACCTCAGAGCTGAAAACAACAAAATGACAATTACATGTTGACAGGTTGTGTCCTAAGCAGAGCATGCACTACATCTTCAAGTAATGCAGCTCAGCCATTGCAGCATGTTGGCCACTATAAGCTCAGTGTAGCTCTTTTTATTGGGTGCCAATTCCTTTTTTCCCTAATTGTCATATTTGTCTTAGCTTCTGGATTTATTCTTGGATTGTTTAATTTCAAGTAAGTAAGTAAGTAAGTAATGACAGAGTTTCACAAAATATTCATTAAATTTATATGCGTAATTGAAATAAATAAGTGATTTAAACTCAGCAGTGTAATCAGTACATCTGCAGTAACTCATGACAACTCTGAAATAATACATATTTTTTCCAAACTAACCAGGTTTCCATGAAGACCACATTTCTTGTATAAATACCCCTGAACAATAAATTACAACTTTGTAGTAATTATCCAGTAAGTATCCAGTAAGTATCCAGCTTGGTAAGTGAAATTCATTCTGTATAAAAGAGGATCCAATAAAGCAGGGGTTCTCAAACTTTTCTGCTTCGAGGCCCACCTATTCATACTTGTAATGAGTCGGGACCCATTAAAAAAGATCCCCAACTATTGTGTCTTATATATTCTATTAGAATCTAATAATATACTATAACGTGTATTGACGGAATGCAACATCACTCCCTGTTACAGATGGGAGCCCAGGAATGAAATAAATGCAATAAAAACAAACAGTTTTTAATTGCATTGCATTTAAAACTGCATGGATGTGCCAGAAGCCAACATAAAACCATGCATGCAGGGCATTCTCAGTCAAAAGGGATTAATGATCCAAAAGTGGAGTCTGGTTCATTAACACAAAAATTTATTGCCATGTTTGTCTACAGCAAACAAGCAAGTTATTAAAACCAAGAAGTACACTCAAAAGAAGTGAATACAGAAACCACTCAATGGGATTAGATCCTTACATGCTAACAAAGAAGGATTTTTCCTATGAGTGGGAAAATTATCCATCTGTTGAGTTTCCCGACATCACACCTGGTGCTGCAGACATCATTCTACACAGACAAACAGATGAAGAGCATGGAGGAGTACAACTTTTTACGTGGCTGGGTTAAAGATCTGGTGATCAGAACACTACAAGATAGACGGCGGTAGACGGCTCTAAGTGCAGGAAGAGTGTTTATGAGCAGGTGTGATATTTACAAAAGCAAAACAGAAAGCAGAGTATTTAAACAGCATTATAAACATGGCTAGAAATAAACATGACAGTGATAAAGATAATGCTTCACAAAGCCTCCATGAAAACAGCTTCCGTATCTGCTGATTGCGCTCAAATCAGTATCAGGTGTTTCCCATAACGATTGGGTCACAACCAGAGGTGGAAAAACTGGATTGACAGAGTAAAAGTCCTGCTTAGGTTTTCCTTCTGCCTGTATTCTCAACACAGGTGATTTCACCAATTAGCTCATCAACCTGGCTTAGGGGATGTGGTAATTAGGATCAGCTGGTTCATTGAATTGGCTGGAGCAAAAACGTGGCAGGGTTTTTACTTTCTGCACCCGGGTTTTTCCACCTCTGGTCACAACATGCGCACAACATGAGGCCACTCTAGCTGCGCTAGGCTCAAGCACACAAAATGTTCACCTACTGTGAAATAGGTCGCTCAAGTGCGACAATCAAGTGTTCACTTACTGTGTGACCACAACTTTTAGCTCACGTGTATATCGCCACCAAAATGCCTCATTTTCATTGATAACCCATTGCAAAGCATTGCGAGCTGTAGTGTGACCGTAGCTTAATGAGGCGGATGTGACGTTGGATGCAACCCAGCAATTGTACCCTACTACAACTAAAAAATTTACTTCAACTTGAAAAAAAATTTGTGGCCCACTAGATGGCGCTTTGCGGCCCACTAATGGGCCACGGCCCAATGGTTGAGAAGCACTGCAATAAAAGATCAAATAGGGAGACACAGGTGACTTTTTAAGGCCACAGACATACACTCCTCCGTTTAAAAAAAAATTCCCATTCACAGAAACAGCATTTTAGAAAATATGTATCCACATGAAAACACAAACACTGATTTGAAACCACCAGAAAAAATGGTAATTGAATGAATATCCATCCATCATCTGCAGCCGCTTATCCTGTACAGGGTCGCAGTTAAGCTGGAGCCTATCCCAGCTGACTATGGGCGAGAGGCAGGGTACACCCTGGACAAGTCGTCAGATCATCGCAGGGCTAACACATAGAGACAAATGGCCATTCACACCTACGGTCAATTTAGAGCCACCGATTAGCCTAACCTGCATGTCTTTGGACTGTGGGGGAAACCGGAGCACCCGGAGGAAACCCACGCAGACACGGAGAGAACATGCAAACTCCACACAGAAAGGCCCCCGTCAGCCGCTGGGCTCAAATCCAGGACCTTCTTGCTGTGAGGCGACAGTGCTAACCACTACATCACCGTGTCACCCTTGAATGAATATGATTCTGCAGTTCATACAGCTAACACAATTTGATTATCAGTATTTTCATACCCTCTCATGATCAAATGCACTGCCTACTACACTACCATGCTACACATGATTAAGCTACTAGCTATGATAGATATGATTATGCACCACTAAAAGAAGAAGAAGGCGCCTTTGTCACATATACATTACAGTGAAACTCTTTTTTTCACAAACCACAGCTTGTTAGGAAACAGGTCAGAGTGCAGGGTCAGCCATGATACAGTGTGCCTGGAGCAGAGATGATTAAGGCCAAAAGTGGCAGCTTGATGCAGCTGAGGCTTAAACCCTTAACCTTCTGAACAGTAACCCAGAGCTTTAATGTATGTGGTGGTACACATACATTGTTCATACGTACATACAAACAGACGTATGGTTGCAAAACCCATCAAAAGTCAGGTCGATGCATTACCATATTCTCTATGCTTTGTGTGCTGGGAGCTCTGCTATCATATTCTGGTGCCTCCACATGAGGGTGTAATAACACAAACACATTATCAAGAAAGAAATTACATACCACAAAGTAACAACCTGATCAGCAGCCATGATAAATGGAATTCGAGCACATTCATTCAAAAAAAAAAAACTTCTAAAATATATTGAAGGGTGGTTTTGCAAAGCTTTGTTTTCAGTGCCACAAAATTCTTGTTGGCAAGAGGCTATAACGTAGACAGAGGGGAAAAAAAATCTTCAAAAGTATCTGTGTGTGTGGCAAGATGTACTGATGTCAGCTAGTATAGGACTACTGTAGGTGCGCTATATGTTTGGATTTCACACTGAAGCACAGTGGCACCACTGGTGCAATATGTGTATGTGTGCACTGGGTTATGCTTATATACTCAAAAAAAAAAAAATCCCTGAAAGGCATATTAAGATGGACTGATGCAATTAATGAATATTAGGGCTGCAGGAATGTTCATGTCTGATGCCTTGATAAATGAAAATTTAACAAAATAACATAAGAAAAAAAACAAATAACTGTGTAAACATGTACATGTAGAGAAAAACAATTGTATACTGTATTTCACATACATGTACATTCACAAAAATAATTCCAAAGAAAATCTTAATTTTGTCAACATGAAAGGTCATTGGGATATGATGGGTGTCCTTTATGATATTTGAAGCCTGGAAAAGTGAAATACTAAAATGAAGACATATATGATTTCCATTAAAGAATCAGCCTGGCCATATTATGTCGAACACATTATATACTAGGGCATCTAAAAAAAATTAGAATATTGTGAAAAAGTTCAATATTTTCCATCAGTTATTTTAAAAAATGAAAATGTAATATATTGTAGACTCATTACACATAAACTTGAAAGTTTCAAGCACTTTTTCTATTTTAATTTTGATAATTATGGTTTACACCGCAAAAAAAAAAACCCTCAAAATATTAGAATATTTAATTTCGAGTTTGCGTAAAACAGTATAAATACCAGCTATCTCTCGGTCTAGTTCAGTACATGCAACCGTAATCATGGGGAAGACTGCTGACTTGACAGTTTCCAGAAGACAATCAGTGACACCCTCCACAAGGAGGGTAAGCCACAGAAGGTCATTGCTGAAAAGGCTGGCTGGAAAAGGTGCACAAGCAACAGGGATGACTGCAGCCTGGAAAGGATTGTCAAGAAAAGTTGATTGAAGAATGTGGGAGAGCTTCACAAGGAGTGGACTGAGGCTGGTGTCAGTGCATCAAGAGCCACAACATACATATGACTTCAGGAAAGGGGCCACAACTGTCACATTCCTAATATCAAGCCACTCCCGAACCAGAGACAACGTCAGAAGCGTCTTACCTAGGCTAAGGAGAGAAAGAACTGGACTGTTGCTCAGTGGCCCAAAGTCCTCTTTTCAATTGAAAGTAAACTTTGCATTTCATTTGGAAATCAAGGACCTAGAGTCTAGAGGAAGAGTGGAGAGGCACAGAATCCAAGGTGTTTGAAGTTCAGTGTGAAGATTCCGCAGTCTGTGATGATTTGGGGTGACATGTCATCTGCTGGTGTTGGTCCACTGTGTTTTATCAAGTCCAAAGTCAACACAGCCATCTACCAGGAGATTTTAGAGTACTTCATGCTTCCATCTGGTGACAAACTTTATGGAGATGCTGATTTCCTTTTCCATCAGGATTTAGCACCTGCCCATAGTGCCAAAACTACTAACAAATGGTTTGCTGACCATAATATTACTGTGCTTGATTGGCCAGCCACTCACCTGACCTGAACCCCACAGAGAATCTATGGAGTATTGTCAAGAGGAAGATGAGAAACACCTGACCCAAAAATATAGACGAGCTGAAGGCTGCAATCAAAGCAACCTGGGCTTCAGTAACACCTCAGCAGTGCCACAGGCTGATCGCCTCCATGCCGTGCTGCACTGATGCAGTACTTTGTGGTAAAGAAGCCCCAACCAAATACTGAGTGTATAAATGAACATACTTTTCAGAAGCTGGACATTTATGTATTGTAAATCCTTTTTTGATTGATCTTGGGAAATATTCTAATAATTTGAGATACTGGCTTTCTGATTTTCATGAGCTATAGGACATAATCATCAAAATTAAAACAAATAAAGGCTTGAAATATTTCAATTTATGTATAATGAATATAGAATATATGAAGCTTACCATTTTGAATTAAATAACCAAAAAAAACCCCCAATTTTTTCATGATATTCTAATTTTTTGAGATGCACCCATATAATCACAGATGTGGTTAAAAAAACACTTTCAAATTTAGGTTTACCATTAACTTTTTGCAATGATAACATTCCATGTCTGTGCAAAGATTTATAAAGTGCTGATTAGAGTGTAAGTGATAAATCTTGTGTAAAGTGGCAAGGTCATCCATATGGTGATGTATTGTCATAAATTCATCCATTTCCTACCATTTAATGGTAAATACATCCCTGATATAATGCACTCTTAAGGATGTTGCAGTGTTATAGCTATAAATCTGAAGAAAAAAAAAGATTTATGAATAATGCACTACATAAATTCACATAAATTTCATATTGTTAATATATTCATTTATATTTACAATTCATTTCTGTTTTGATGTACATTCTCAACTCTTTATTCTATCTCTGCTGTATTCCATAGTCTGATCAAGTTAATAATATACAGTACCAGTCAAAAGTTTGGACACACCTTCTAATTCAATGTTTTTTTTCTTTATTTTTATTAACTATAAGTCACTTCATGTCTTCAAGTAATGATGGATGTCATTCCTCTTTACTTAGTTGAGTGGTTCTTGACATAATATGGATTACTACAGTTGTGGAATAGGGATATTTACTGTATGTTTATTATTTACTATTTACTGTTTGATGATCTCAAATACATTAAGAAGGCAAGAAATTCCACTAATTAACTTTTGACGAGGCACCTGTTAATTGAAAAGCATTCCAGGTTACTACCTCATGAAGCTGGTTAAGATAATGCCAACAGTGTGAAAAGCGTCATCAAGCTAAACAGTAGCTAGTTAAAGAATCTAAAATATGAAACATTTTGTTTTTAACACCTTTTTGTTCACCATGTAATTCCATATACAGTGCCCTCCACAATTATTGGCACCCCTTGTAAAGATTAGAAAGAAGGGTTAGAAAAAAATTCACCTTTTGGTGAGGTAGCTTCATCTTACACTGAAAAAAAAGAGAAAAATCCTACCTTTAATTGAAATAAATTTATTCATAGAAAAACAAATCCCTCATCAAGAAATAATTATTTTCAACAAAAACACGTGCCACAATTACTGGCACCCTTGGAAATTATCATGAACACAAAGTAACTGAAGCATGTTTCCCATTTACATGTTTCAAACTGTGTGTTCCATAAGTTATTTCATAATTTTGATGTCTTCATTATTGTTCTACAATGTAGAAAATCGTTAAAATACAGAAAGAAAAAAAACATGAATGAGTAGATGTGTTCAAACCTTTGACTGGAACTGTATGTTTAATGCATGTGTAGTTTACAGAAATGTCTCATTTTTGTGAAAATGCCTGCATTCAAATGCAAATATAATCTTTACACAGTGAAATGTGTGCAAATATGTTAAGAAGAGTATTCTAATTCAATTTTACTTACGTATGTAGATTGTTTATTTAACCTGTTTGCATTTCGGTGTAGCAATTATATGCAGAATACACCACAGCTAAATCTCTTGTCAGCAAGTTCACAGAATCAAAATGTCACAATTTTCACTGAGCTCACTCACCAACGCACAGCCCAGCTTAATACAATTTGACAAGGTCATTATTGGTTTTATTGATATTACTGAATCAACACAATCATGCACACACCACAACCACCATCACCCACATGCTCAAGACTAAAGTAAAACAATAAAAGTAAAATAAGATGCTACTTTCACTGCCAAAATTCCACTATTCATTCATCTTCAGTATGAATTTATCCTAATCAGATTAGCTGTGGATCCAGATCCTATACCAGGAACACAGTGCATGTGGCAGGAGGCGGCATATTGGGGATACAAATTTGGAGAATCAAAACGATTCTGACTTTCAGATATACTCAATACATTTTATTTTATTTCAAATAGTTACTTAGGAACAGATAATGATGTTGCGAGGTAGAAAGGACAGCCATGCACCTAAATATAGAATGCCTATTTCTATTCATGTACATAATTAATGTGATAGAATCTGACACATAAATGGCATGATGCATAAGTGAAATTCACTTGCCTGTTTTTTAACTATACACAGATTTGTCTTGCATGCATTGTAATTAAGCTGCCAGCTGCGAAAGTAACTTCATGCAACACATTGTCATCTGGCACATACGAGTTCAGTGAAACATTAATCTGAACAGGGCAGTTTGTTCACTGGGGCGATCAGGCAACACACCACCAAAGGGGTAAAGGGAGGGTATTTTCCTATCACATTCTACTACAGTGTTATGATCACTGTGACTGTTCTAGACAGTTTGTCTTGCCTCTGAATATAATGGTCCATTCAGTGTCAAGTCGTGCTCTGTGGAGTGCTGCCCCTTTCGGGGGGATTTCAGTCTGGTTGAAAATCACCCAAGATCACTCTGATAGAGTCTCACGTTAAAGCGATTTTTTTCGAACGGCATGCATTGCAGTGCAATCTTTATGGGTTTTGGGAGGGCTTGCACAAACATGCTTTCATCATATGTAATCGGGTGTACATGAGACTGCAATTGGACAATTCTTGATGGTGCTAGCTTCCAAGTTTACACCCGTCATTAATATACACATGTTATGAAGATCTAATTAATTTTATTTGATTAGATTTAATTTACTGATTTCCCTGTTTACTATTTCAAAGTGTCGGCACTGAAGCTGCAACATAACGATCTGGGATAACACCTAAAACATCTTTCTGATTCAAAAATATAAATGAGGCTTAATTTTTTTGGCAGGGTTAGCATCATTAAATTGCTAGATGCAGGCTACAAGTTTGGCATTACAAGACATCTCATCTCATTATCTCTAGCCACTTTATCCTTCTACAGGGTTGCAGGTAAGCTGGAGCCTATCCCAGCTGACTACGGGCGAAAGGCGGGGTACACCCTGGACAAGTCGCCAGGTCATCACAGGGCTGACACATAGACACAGACAACCATTCACACTCACATTCACACCTACGGTCAATTTAGAGTCACCAGTTAACCTAACCTGCATGTCTTTGGACTGTGGGGGAAAACGGAGCACCCGGAGGAAACCCACGCGGACACGGGGAGAACATGCAAACTCCACACAGAAAGGCCCTCGCCGGCCCCGGTGCTCGAACCCAGGACCTTCTTGCTGTGAGGTGACAGCGCTAACCACTACACCACCGTGCCGCCATTACAAGACATCGATTTACTATATGTTTTTCTTCTGTATTTACTGTATGTTTATCGATATACAAGGTCAGGATCACAACTCAGAATAGAACACATTTTAAGGTGGAATTTTTTTTTCCAGTAAGTGGATTCCAGTAAGGTGGAATGCTTGAATAAGACACACTTTAAGCATGTGAGCAAATGTCAGTCAAATCTTATTAATATATAATATATACCGTATAACTGATATATCCTTTAAGTAAAGGTCAATGTACAGTGAGCTGGTCATTATCACAAAATAAACCCCCGCAGGGTGATCAGGACCCCAATTACTAAAGAAATCAAGAAAATATTGATTTAAAAATGATTTTATTGATTTAAAAATTATTATATTGCTTTCTGAGTGTTCAAATGAGGGCCCCCCAATGTTATCACCAGCTACCACTGAATCTCAATTTGAAAATAAGAGTTTTCTCAGGTTATTTAATTAAAATAACTGTAACCAGGGCCTTTTCTGAGCATCTGGGGGTCCTAAGTGAAACCGTACCCACCAGCCACACCAAACATATAATATATATGAAGAATTAACAGAATTAATACATCATCATCATGGATGAGGCAACAACAATTTAATTAACTGTGGCAGCGGGGGCGTGGTCAAGCGTCGGTCTGTGAACGGAGGGCGGAGTCAGGGAAAGTAAGTGGCAGAATCACTGAACCTGATGTCAGTTAACCTGTGTTTGTGTGTCTTCCCCAGCCCTATAAAAGGAGAGAGTGAGCAGAGGAAGGGAGCTCTCTCCCCAACCAGATGACTTGTGTGTGTGCGTGCATGTGTGGTTGAGAGAATGTAAAGTCACTGAAAAGTGCAAAAATAAAGAGTTTTGGAAACTCAGTTCTGGCCTGCCATACTTCTGTGCTCCACCCACCTGCTCAAAGTTCTACAGTGGTGCTGAAACCCAGGATTCGGAGCACAGAGAACAGCCCCATGGAGTCCTCCCCCTTCACGGACCTGATCCTCGCCACGGCCCAACAGAGCCAGCACCAGGCGCTAGTCGCCCTCTGGAAGGAGCAGGAGCAAAGGTTCGAGGCCCTGGTGCTGGCGCAACAGGAAGATCGTCAGGCGTTCCGGCACCTCCTCGCGTCGGCGGGGTCCACCACCTCCACCGCCGCAGGCCCTCCCCACCTCATCCTAACGAAGATGGGCCCGCATGATGACCCCAAGGCCTTCCTCGCGCTCTTTGAGCAAGCAGCAGAGGCCTGGGGCTGGCCGGTGGAACAGCGCGCGGTGCGCCTCCTCCCCCTGCTAACGGGTGAGGCGCAGCTGGCTGCGCTACAGCTCCCCGCCTACAGCCAGCTGGTCTACGCAGAACTGTGCCGGGCCGTCCTCCAGCGTGTGGGGCGCACCCCAGAACAACATCGACAGTGCTTCCACGCTCTGCGCCTAGAGGAGGTCAGCTGGCCGATCGCGTTTGGCCAGCAACTCCAGGACGCCTGCCGGCGGTGGCTGAGGGCTGACAACCATGACGCCAAGGGAATCATCGATCTGGTGGTACTGGAGCAGTTCATCGCCCGACTTCCCAAAGGGACCGCGAAGTGGGTCCAGTGCCATTGCCCAGCATCGCTGGATCAGGCCATCGAGCTGGCGGAGGACTATTTGGCAGCTGTTCCGACGGCAGGACAGCATGTCTCCTTTTCTCCCCTCTCTCTCTCCCCCTCCCCTTCTGTTCCTTGTCCTCGCCCTGTTCCCCCACCGCGGAGGCGGGGGCCGGCTCCATCCCAGCCGGCCCGCCGCACCCGCGGTGCCCTCCTGTTTCCCACTTCTGTCTGTCTCCCCCCCCTTCAGGTGAGTGAGCCCCAGAACGCCGGTGCAGAGAGAGAGCCCGGGCCGGTTTGCTGGTGCTGCAGGGAGCCGGGGTACCTCCAGCATCAGTGCTCAGTAATGGAGGTGAGCGTGGTGGTCCAGATCCCCGATGCTCCAGGGACTGCCCTCGATCGGGCCGGAGCGTATCGCATACCGATGAGTATCCAAGGGGATACGTATCAGGCTTTGGTGGACTCCGGCTGTAATCAGACCTCAATCCACCAAAGCCTGGTGCAAGACGAGGCATTGGGGAGAGCACAATTGGTGAATGTGTTGTGTGTGCATGGGGATGTTCACAACTACCCTTTAGTGCCGGTCCACATTCTGTTTCGAAGGGAGAAACTTAGTGTAAAGGCGGTGGTTAATCCTCGCCTTACCCACTCGATAATTTTGGGGACTGATTGGCTGGGATTTCAGGAATTAATGACTCATTTAGTGAAGAGTGGGTCCTGCCATAGTTCAGCAGGGGGAGGTCCGGGTGTGGCATTGGCGGGAGCAGCTGTCACAGAGACATCTAAGTCATCACCGCATCAGAGTGAGGAGCAGCAGGCTCCTCCTCCCTCTCTCGGGGAATCCCTTGCGGATTTCCTGTTAGAGCAGTCGCGAGACGAGACTCTGCGGCATGCATTTGACCAAGCGAGAGTAATCGATGGTCAAACGCTCCAGCCAAACGCCACCCCGTCCTTCCCCTATTTTTCCATTATGAAGGATAGATTATACCGAGTGACGCAGGACACTCAGACTAAGGAGCCGATCACACAACTTTTGATCCCAAAGAGCCACCGGGAATTGGTATTCCAGGTGGCTCACTTTAATCCCATGGCTGGACACTTGGGGCAGGATAAGACACTAGCCTGAATAATGGCCCGGTTCTATTGGCCAGGGATTCGCGGCGATGTCCGTAGGTGGTGTACGGCGTGCCACGAATGCCAGGTAGTAAATCCAGCAGCCATTCCAAAAGCGCCTTTGTGCCCTCTGCCATTAACCGAGACCCCATTCGAAAGAATTGGGATGGATCTCGTTGGGCCATTAGATTGGTCAACACGAGGGTATCGCTTTATTTTAGTTCTGGTGGACTATGCAACGCGATACCCGGAAGCAGTGCCTCTTTACAATATCTCAGCACGTAGTATTGCGGAAGCACTCTTCCATGTCATCTCCCGAGTTGGAATCCCCAAAGAGATTCTGACTGATCAAGGCACTACGTTTATGTCACGCACACTGCGCGAACTGTATGGGTTACTAGGAATTAAGCCGATCTGCACCAGCGTTTATCACCCGCAAATGGACGGTTTAGTCGAACGGTTCAATCGCACCCTCAAGAACATAATTAAAAAGTTTGTACGCGAGGATGCACACAATTGGGATAAATGGCTCAAACCCCTGTTATTCGCAGTGCGAGAGGTCCCACAAGCCTCCATGGGGTTCTCCCCATTCAAATTATTATATGGGCGTAAGCTGCGTGGCATCCTAGATGTACTGTGGGAAAATTGGGAGGAGGGACCTTCAACGAGCAAAAATGAAATTCAATACGTTATCGACCTGCACGCAAAACTCCACACACTCTCACACCTAACCCAGGAGAATTTGCGGCAGGCCCAAGAATGGCAAATCCGCCTGTACGACAGGGGTACGTGCCTTAGGAAGTTCGCACTGGGAGATAAAGTACTCGTGCTGTTGCCTACGTCGAGTTCCAAATTGATCACCAAGTGGCAAGGACCATTTGAGGTCACACAGTGAGTCGGGGACGTTGACTATGAGTTGAGGCCAATGGACAGGGGTGGGGCGCTACAGATTTACCACCTCAATCTGCTCAAACTTTGGAACGAGGAGGTCCCCGTGGTGTTGGTGTCATTGGTTCTGGAGAAGGCGGAGCTGGGGCTGGAGGTTCAAAAGGGAACATTGACATCGCTTACCTCTCCGGTCCCCTGTGGAAACCACCTCTCCCTGACCCAACTCACAGAGGTTGCCCAGTTGCAGACCGAATTTTTGGACATGTTCTCGCCCCTGCCCGGCCACACCCGCCTCATAGAACACCACATTGCGATGCCCCCGGGGGTGGTAGTGCGCAGCCACCCTTACAGGCTGCCCGAACACAAGAAAAAGGTGGTTCGGGAAGAACTCGAGGCCATGCTCGACATGGGCATCGTCGAGGAGTCCCACAGTGACTGGAGCAGCCTGGTGGTCTTGGTTCCCAAGGCCGACGGGTTGGTCCAGTTCTGTGTGGACTATAGAAAAGTCAATACGGTGTCTAAATTCGATGCATACCCAATGCCTCGTATTGACGAGTTGCTGGATCAACTAGGCACGGCTCGCTTTTATTTGACACTAGATTTGACAAAGGGTTATTGGCAGATCCCCTTGACTCCATTATCCTGAGAAAAAACGGCCTTCTCCACACCATTTGGCTTACACCAATTTGTCACACTTCCTTTTGGACTGTTTGGGGCGCCTGCTACATTCCAGCGGCTGATGGACAGGGTCCTCTGCCCCCACGCCACCTATGCGGCTGCATACTTAGACGATATTATAATCTATAGTAATGACTGGCCGCGGCATCTGCAACACCTAAGGGTCATCCTTGGGTCGCTGAGGCAAGCGGGTCTCACAGCCAACCCGAAGAAGTGTGCAATTGGGCGGGTGGAAGTACAGTATCTGGGCTTCCACTTGGGCAATGGGCAGGTGCGTCCCCAAATTAATAAGACAGCAGCGATTGCAGCCTGCCCAAGGCCCAAGACCAAAAAGGGGGTGAGACAGTTCCTGGGGCTGGCTGGCTACTATTGTAGGTTTATACCTAATTATTCGGACGTCACCAGCCCGCTGACTGATCTCACTATAAAGGGGGCACCAGATCCGGTCCAGTGGATGGAGCAATGCCAGCGGGCTTTCTCTGAGGTAAAGGCTGCACTGTGTGGGGGGCCACTGTTACACTCCCCTGACTTTTCTCTCCCCTTTATGTTGCAGATGGACGCGTCGGACAGAGGGTTGGGGGCTGTTCTGTCCCAGGAGGGGGAGGATCGCCCAGTTCTGTACATCAGCAGAAAGCTGTTGGTGCGTGAGGGCCGCTACAGCAAGATAGAGAAGGAGTGCCTGGCCATCAAGTGGGCGGTCCTCGCCCTCCACTACTACCTGCTGGGATGCCCTTTCACCCTCTGTTCGGACCACGTGCCCCTCCGGTGGCTCCACTGCATGAAGGATGCCAACGCGCGGCTCACCCATTGGTATCTGGCACTCCAGCCCTTTAACTTCAAGGTGGTCCACAGGCCGGGGGTGCAGATGGTCGTGGCGGACTTCCTCTCCCGTTGGGGGGGGAGTCGGCTGCAGGCCGGACAGCTGCCCGGCCTGAGTCGGGCGGTGGGGGTATGTGGCAGCGGGGGCATGGTCAAGCGTCGGTCTGTGAATGGAGAACGGAGTCAGGGAAGGTAAGTGGCAGAATCACTGCACCTGATGTCAGTTAACCTGTGTTTATGTGTCTTCCACAGTGACCGCACCCTATAAAAGGAGAGAGCGAGCAGAGGAAGGGAGCTCTCTCCCCAACCAGACAACTTGTGTGTGCATGTGTGGCTGAGAGAGTGTAAAGTCACTGAAAAGTGCAAAAATAAAGAGTTTTGGAAACTCAGTTCTGGCCTGCTGTACTTCTGTGCTCCACCCACCCGCTCAAAGTTCTACATTAACGTTACCTGGATAGCTTTCTTTCATCTCAGAAATATTGCTAAGGTAAGAAATTTAATGTCACTACATGACGTGGAAAAACTAGTTCATGCTTTCGTTACCTCCAGGTTGCCTTACTGTCTGGATGTTCCAATAAGTGCATAAATAAGCTCCAGTTAGTTCAAAATGCAGCAGCAAGAGTCCTTACTAGAACTAGAAAATATGACATCACCCCTGTTTTATCCACACTGCATTGGCTTCCAATCAAATTTTGTATTGATTATAAAATACTACTATTGACCTTTAAAGCACTGAATGGTCTCGTGCCACAGTACCTGAGTGAACTTATGGTACTCTATGACCCGCCACGCCTACTTAGATCAAAAGGTGCAGGCTATTTGCTGGTACCTTGTATAGTGAAGGCTACATCAGGGGGCAGAGACTTTTCTTACAAAGCCCCACAGTTATGGAACAGCCTTCCAAGTAATGTTTGGGAATCAGACACAGTCTCAGTGTTTAAGTCTAGGCTGAAAACATATCTGTTTAGTCAAGCCTTTTGTTAATGGTGTTTATGAGGTAAAGGTGTAGATCTGGAGGGTCCTCAGACATACACTGGTGCTTGAAAGTTTGTGAACCCTTTAGAATTTTCTATATTTCTGCATAAATATGACCTAAAACATCATCAGATTTTCACACAAGTCCTAAAAGTAGATAAAGAGAAACCAGTTAAACAAATGAGACAAAAATATTATACTTGGTCATTTATTTATTGAGGAAAATGATCCAATATTACATATCTGTGAGTGGCAAAAGTATGTGAACCTCTAGGATGAGAAGTTAATTTGAAGGTGAAATTAGAGTCAGGTGTTTTCAATCAATGGGATGACAATCAGGTGTAAGTGGGCACCCTGTTTTATTTAAAGAACAGGGATCTATCAAAGTCTGATCTTCACAACACATGTTTGTGGAAGTGTATCATGGCACGAACAAAGGAGATTTCTGAGGACCTTAGAGAAAGCGTTATTGATGCTCATTAGGCTGGAAAAGGTTACAAAACCATCTCTAAAGAGTTTGGACTCCACCAATCCACAGTCAGACAGATTGTGTACAAATGGAGGAAACTCAAGACCATTGTTACCCTCCCTAGGAGTGGTCGACCAACAAAGATCACTCCAAGAGCAAGACGTGTAATAGTCAGTGAGGTCACAAAGGACCCCAGGGTAACTTCTAAGCAACTGAAGGCCTCTTTCACATTGGCTAATGTTAATGTTCATGAGTCCACCATCAGGAGAATACTGAACAACAACGGTGTGCATGGCAGGGTTGCAAGGAGAAAGCCACTGCTCTCCAAAAAGAACATTGCTGTTCATCTGCAGTTTGCTAAAGATCATGTGGACAAGCCAGAAGGCTATTGGAAAAATGTTTTGCGGATGGATGAGACCAAAATAGAACTTTTTGGTTTACATGAGAAGCATTATGCTTGGAGAAAGGAGAATAGTGCATTCCAGCATAAGAACCTTATCCCATCTCTGAAACATGGTGGTGGTAGTATCATGGTTTGGGCCTGTTTTGCTGCATCTGGGCCAGGACGGCTTGCCATCATTGATAGAACAATGAATTCTGAATTATACCAGTGAATTCTAAAGGAAAATGTCAGGACATCTGTCCATGAACTGAATCTCAAGAGAAGGTGGGCCATGCAGCAAGACAACGACCCTAAGCACACAAGTCGTTCTACCAAAGAATGGTTAAAGAAGAATAAAGTTAATGTTTTGGAATGGCCAAGTCAAAGTCCTGACCTTAATCCAATTGAAATGTTGTGGAAGGACCTGAAATGAGCAGTTCAAGTGAGGAAACCCACCAACATCCCAGAGTTGAAGCTGTTCTGTATGGAGGAATGGGCTAAAATTCCTCCAAGCCGGTGTGCAGGACTGATCAACAGTTACCGGAAACGTTTAGTTGCAGTTATTGCTGCACAAGGGGGTCACACCAGATACTGAAAGCAAAGGTTCACATACTTTTGCCACTCACAGATATGTAATATTGGATAATTTTCCTCTATAAATAAATGACCAAGTATACTATTTTTGTCTCATTTGTTTAACTGGGTTCTCTTTATTTACTTTTAGGACTTGTGTGAAAATCTGATGATGTTTTAGGTCATATTTATGCAGAAATATAGAAAATTCTAAAGGGTTCACAAACTTTCAAGCACCACTGTAGAGTGTTATGGTAAACTGGGATGTATGGATGCTGTCAGTCCCCACTCGCTTGCTCACTCGAGTTTGTTGACGGTGTAGTGGCTGGCTGCTTTATGTCCCGGCGCTCCCTCATGCCTGTGTTACCTTCTGGCTCTCCCCTTTTAGTTATGCTGTCATAGTTAGTTGCCGGAGTCCCTGCTTGTAGTCAGTGCAATATGTATACTGTTCCTACTTATTCAGGTGACATCGGGCATACCTAACAACCTGTGTTTTCTCTCTCTTCTCCCCCCCAAAAAAAATCTGTCCCACTGAGTTACATGTCAGTCCTGGGATCAAGATGCTGGCTTCTTCTGCTCCTCGGACCTGCCTGGTCCATCCTGGTGCCCTGTGTCTGGTTGGAGTCTCATCACCTCACTCCTGTGGAAGGCGGCCCCATGTGGACAGTTGGGGGTCGCGCCTGAAGGATGCTCTGGACTCTTGCAGTGGTGTTTTTGTGGCTGGGGACTGCAGTTGACTTGCTGACTTTGGGACTGTGGTTGTCATGAACGGTTTTGCACTCGGGTTTCCATTGGTGGGGGGTTTATAGCATCAACGAAGCTGACTTTGTTAGGACTGTTAATGTTATAGTCATGTTGTCTGTTGTTGCCTGGATGGGGATCGGTTCCCTTTTGAGTCTGGTTCCTCTCGAGCTTTCTTCCTTGTATCATCTGAGGGAGTTTTTCCTTGCCACTGTCACCACAGGCATGTTCGTTGGGGATAGATTGGGGATAAAATTAGCTCATATTTTAAGTCGTTCAAATTCTGTAAAGCTGCTTTGCGACAATGTTTATTGTTAAAAGCGCTGTACAAATAAACTTGACTTCACTTGAATTAACAGTAAAATAAAAACAACTGAATGAGAGCTATAAACAAACAATCAACTGTCGAGTTTGACTTAAAAATGTACTTGCAGCACTGTCAGTTTTTCGACCACTGACAATGCTCCAAAGTATTTCCTTATATCAACTTAAAAATGACATTTAGTCCATTAGGATGTACTTTACTTAGCATGGTTAATTTGAGTTCAGGAAAATAATTTCTTCATTGGTTTTGATCATCTGAGTTGCTATAGTTCTGAAAAGAAGCATAGGTGGCATTTCAGCAGACTATTGCTATAATAGCTAGCAATAAGCTTGCAAATAAACTTCATTAGCTTAAAGGGGAACTGAACTCATTTTTAAAGGAATACTCCAGAGTGAAATGCTTTCTAGGTCTATTTTCACATTATTGGGAGTGCAGACGTTGAGTTGCTACCACAATCACGTCAATCGGATGTGTTTTGAGAAAATTTGTTTTTTGCGATTTCAACTGGAAAGCGCTAACACGGCAGTGCGCGGGGCATGTCTTTTTGCCGATACAAAACGCTAGTTTTAAAACCATTGCAAAGCTCAAAACAACATGACAGTTCTGTGGAAGTGAGTAGAGGGTTCCTACAAACAAAACGAAGTGTCCCTAGCTCTGCAAGTGCACGGACAGAGTGTGTAGAAGAGTAAATACAAAGCCAGTGACCTTACCTGAAGTTGGTCTTCTACAGACGCCATCTTCAGGGGACAGTCCGTAAAAGTCGAGTGCTGAGTGCAGAGCCCATTTCCAGTGGGATGGAAATGCCCCGCGCACTGCCGTGTTAGCGCTTTCCGGTTGAAATCGCAAAAAACGAATTTTCTCAAAACACATCCGATTGACGTGATTGTGGTAGCAACTCAACATGTGCACTCCCAATAATGCGAAAATAGACCTAGAAAGCATTTCACTCCAGAGTATTACTTTAAACTTGCTTTATTTCTTAATTAACATGTTATTCAATTATATTTTTGGTTTTAGTAACCTTATATCGTGATTCGTATTGGCAACTAATTGCAATTGAATATTATACTTATCGGCCTATTCAGTTTTTAGCCATGTTGAAGTTAGTTTGTTTGGTCCACGGCAGGCATCGCTTATCCGCGCGATCTTCACGAGACTAATGTAAGGCTTCGAAACGTGAAGTGTCAGCCAGGTGTCAGTGCCGCCATTTTGAAAACTGTTTTCGAAATGAAATATTGCACAAAAACAAATTTAAATGACGATTACTGCCTACTTTTTTCAAACTTTCCTGATTGCTATCAAAACAAACAAAACTTCCAGCTTGATTACATCAGTGTTCGAAAGAGGGCGTGTGCATCTTTTGACAACGTTGGCAGATGTTGGTCACTTTGATTTCCACTGTATGTTTTACTTCCATCCTATGATGTCTCGCACAGGTCTCAACGAATCTCGTTTATGGCCATTGCTTTGACATATGGACTGATATATTACATAGCATATTTCAAACACTCATAACTTGCTATAGCAGTGACAAAATAGCTATCAAAAATGCATTCCTATATTTAATAAAATGAGATAAATAGAATTTTGATAATAAAAAAATTGCCTTCAGTTCTCCTTTAACACTTCTTACTTTAAAGACTAACTCGCTAGCTAGTTAATGAATAAGCTTTTCCATTTCAATTACATCAACAAGCAAAATAAAAAAGAAAACGACTTAAAAAGTTCACTAAATTAATGAATTAGTACTGATTTCTTGTAGACGTTTTTTGGGTTTCTCCTCTTTTGCTTTTTTTTTTTTTTAAATATCTGTCCCAGACAGATATTGATGCTCCATGACTGCTGCTTCTTCATAACCTTCTGACATTATGGTGCCTTCAAATGGGGTAGTGCTTTCCGTGTTCATGGGAAGAGTCCATATGAACAACCCTCTCTTGTGGTATTCATGACTTCAGAAGTGGAAATTTTCTGAAAGCTCAGAGTTTACAAGATGTGATGTGTTTGCTGACATTTTCACAAATGATGAAGGCCAGGGAAGTACACGTTTTAGTGGATGTTAAGTTAATATATTTTAATTTTATTCATATAAGCCTGAGGAAAATGTTGATATTCCCAACAGCCTCATCTTTTGATTATGCCTTTGCATTTCTCACATTAAATTACGTGCTCATTAGCTTGCTAAATTGTTAATGCTAGCCTGAATGAGGAGTCTTTTGGTGTTCATGTTTCAGTTGCCTAGCAGTGTTCTCATGACGACACCACTTGAACGTCAAGCATTTCTTGTACATGGCTTCCCATATCATAACAAGCTCACAAGTTCCATTTGAAGGCAGCATTAGTTACCTAATTTAGTGATGTAAGTGCCTTGCAACTGCCTGATGCATAAACCTTTTCAACAAATGATGGGCTGTTTCAAAATCATGGTTGTCTTTTTGAATAACACTAAGTAATTCCTGCAACTAGGTCCAGTACAGTATGTTTGCATCTGAGCATGTTACATAAGAGACCACTTTTCAGATTAAAAAAGAAAACATAATGAAGGGGGGCGGCACGGTGGTGCCATGGTTAGCGCTGTCGCCTCACAGCAAGAAGGTCCGGGTTCGAGCCCCGGGGCCGGCGAGGGCCTTTCTGTGCAGAGTTTGCATGTTGTCTGCATGGGTTTCCTCCGGGTGCTCCGGTTTCCCCCACAGTCCAAAGACATGCAGGTTAGGTTAACTGGTGACTCTAAATTGACTGTAGATGTGAGTGTGAATAGTTGTCTGTGTCTATGCGCCAGCCCTGTGATGACCTGGTGACTTGTCCAGGGTGTACCCCGCCTTTTGCCCATAGTCAGCTGGGATAGGCTCCAGCTTGCCTGCAACCCTGTAGAACAGGATAAAGCGGCTAGAGATAATGAGATGAGACATAATGAAGGCTACTGGGTATTGCTGCAAAATTAAGAAGCGAGTGTGACAGTCAGATTGTCCAGAAGAACTGTGGCTGGTTCTGCAAGATACTCAGTAAAAGTCTCTTACGTACTTTCCTATTCAGATACAATTTTTTTTTTCAGTAACATTTAATTTTATGCTGAAAAACGAACATTTGGAACTCTAAAATGTTTTTGTACTGACTCAGTAATGTAGAAGTCATAAAATAGAAATTCTTAAAGTTTGTCTGAAAAAAAAGGGTGCTGAAGACTTTTGTACAATACTGTGTATATATGATACAGGTATTCAGAAAAAAAAGCCATAATCAACAAATATTGAAATTGATCAGAATGAAAATTCAATAGGACCCATTTATAAATAGCCATTCTGTGCACAGACAAGCAGCTCATGGTTTTAAAGGAGTCTAATGGTCCACCATTATTAATACTATTTATACACACCAATATACTGAACCAACATACAGTATATTACTACTTACAGTATCAGTCCCAAACAAGCAAATTAAAATATTGATTGAGAACAATTAAGTTATGCACATATGAGCACAGGCACACAAACACTTCAGCAGTCAGTGCCTATTTATTTATTAAAATCCGGGCCATTAAAATTTTGTTCAATAAGAAGCAGTATTTATGCACTTAGAGAATAACATTGGACTGAAAAATCCTGTAATGGAAACCCATGTCGGGAAAAAAGTCTCGGGCTTTTTAGTAGTTTTTCTGGAAATATTAAATACGAAGAGCACATCTTTACAAAGGATGGGAATATAATCACACATTTAATCCATTCAGTCTGTGACAGACTGGTGTAATTTTGCAAGGCTGCAACGATACTACATAGCTTTCATATGGGATTAAATTATGCATCTATCTATCTATCTATCTATCTATCTATCTATCTATCTATCTATCTATCTATCTATCTATCTATCTATCTATCTATCTATCTATTCATTTATTAAATTATTCCATTTAGAAATTGAAAAGAGACAATTGAACTTAACAACACAGAGGAATCCTAATCATGGGAATGAGAAAATTAGGCATGTCGAAGGGGGCAGATACTTTACTCTGAGCATGTTACACAGCATGAGCAGCAGTTCAAAACGTTGCTGCTGGCTGGCTTCGCATGTCTCAGGGGAAGCACGTGGTAGCTTTCATATGACTGGGGAGACATGGAGGTGGAAATTGGCCAGGACTAATTTAGGGAGAAAATCATGGGGAAAAGTACCAATACATTGATACTAATAAAAAAAGTAAAGAGTGATTTTTATGATTAAGTTGCACAAAGAATATGAAGCAAATATGGAGACTGGTCATACAGTAGTTAGATGTGGTCCACTAGTATAATTAGCTACTTTTTAATGGACTGAAGAGATAAGATACCTGGGTTTGTTTTTGCTTTCAGTCATAAAAGGGTGGCAGTAGGGTGCTTACAAGGTGATATGCCAAAAAACATGCTATCAGGTTGTACAGTTCTCAGAATGTGAAATTTTCATACCATTTCAGCCCTAATCATAAGAGAAGATA
Organism: Neoarius graeffei; assembly: GCF_027579695.1. NCBI lineage: Eukaryota > Metazoa > Chordata > Actinopteri > Siluriformes > Ariidae > Neoarius > Neoarius graeffei. The sequence continues at coordinate 54,835,525 of NC_083576.1, forward strand.
TCATACCAACTGAGCTGGACGGTGTGATAAGGAACAAAAACAAGCAAAAAAACCAATGAAAAATATATTCCCATGTTGTCATTAGAGATAATAGAGGTATTAACATTCAGCAATGTTCCTCTGTGACTCTTTGAAACATACTTTACATTTTTTCAGCACCAAAATAAAACTGCCACATGCTCCCCATATCAATTTTTACAGCCTGCTTAATGTGAATTTAATGATACCAATCTCCTATTTAACATCGGTGTGTTCTGTAATGGAAGACTGGTAGTGGGAGGTCACTGCATGATGAGGAGACAGTAGAGAGAGGAGCTGGTTCCTGAAAAAGGTGGAACTATTCGAACCCAATGCTGTAATTATCAAATCAGTCAGTCATTAAAGCAGCCGTTAGACAGCATGGAGGTGATGAAGACTAGCTTACAGTGAGCTAATTGGGATTGCTTAGGTAGCCTTTACAAGGTGTGGGTAGATGGAGAGGAAAAGATACATGATGCACATGCATCAATAAATATGAACACATGGTCACAATGACAATATAATGGTTAATACACTGTAAGATATCTCTCTCTCTCTCCCTCTCTCTCTAATGAATGATGCATTCATAAGAACTATTCAATAATGAGTACATACTGCAGACAAAAAATACATAATATGTAACTCCAAAACTATACTAATCACACCTCCAAAATCCTAACAGAACATTGTGTGTCAATCAGCCGAAAAGTTGAACAATAAATGGCTGAGGCAAGACACTGTGGTGATGAGATGATGACATGTTGTGATGAGACACAATGATGAGACACTGTGATGAGACATTGGGATAAGGCATTGTGATGAGACATTGGGACGAGGCATTGCGATGAGATGTGATGAGACATGCTAAGACCCGATGAGATATTATGATGAGACATTCTGATGAAATGCTGTGACAAGTCATTTTGATGACACTGATGAGATGTTGTCAAAAGTTTTGATGAGGCATTTTGATGAGAGTTTGTGATGAGACATTGTGATGAGGCATTGTGATGAGATGTTTTGAGAAGACATTGCAATGAGATGTTGTGATGACATGTGACAGGATATTGTGATGAGCTGTTGTGACAAAATATTGTGACAAGATGTTTTGGTCAGATATTGTGACGAGACGTGATGAGTTGTGATGAAACGTGATGAGACAGTTTGATGACACTGTGATGAGATGTCATCAAGAGTTGTGATGAGACATTGTGATGTGATGTTGGGATGAGATGTTGTGATGAAACATTGTGATGAGATGTTGTGATGAAACGTTGTGATGAGACATGAGACGTGATGAGCTGTATGTTGTGACGAGACGCTGTAGCGAGATATTGTGATGAGCCCTTGTGATGAGCCCTTGTGATGAGACAGTGTGACTCCTCTTCCACAGACTTTATAAAGGCCATTATAATTCTTTAATCTGACTGCATTCCTGGCATTACTCCAGTTCAGTGCTATAATGAGTCAACGCTCTGTGCTGATGTGGTTGACTTTAATACCTGATAGCCTGCTAGTGGTGATTTAGAACCTGAAAGTAAGTAGTCATTTTCTGTGTTATCACATGCACTACTTCCTTTTTTTCAACATTCATTCTGCAGTGAAACCTGAGACTTTCATTCTGTGTCTGATTTCTTGCCTCCTATTGGATATATTCACATTGCATATAAACAGCAGACTCCGACATGAATTCCTGTACATAACACCCTCACGTGTTCTCAAAAACACAAACAGAGACACAGACATACAAACCAGTCTTCACTAATAAACTAACCAATCACTACTCACCAGCATCAGGTCAGAGTATGGACAGACAGAGCTACAGGTACACCAGAGACTGCACTGCCAGATTGAATAACAGTTTCTTCCTCAAATCAATAAACCTCCTGAACCAATCTGCCAAGACACTTCTGAATATAGGACTATAAGATTAAATTTTATATATGTGTGCATAAAATAATCTTGTGAAGTTACCTGCAATGTACTGATATGTTTACACAAAACTGCATATTATACACTGCATTGGTGCTAATGTTTTACACAAAACTGCTTACTGACCACAGTGCCACTTTAAAATCACAACTCCATACACATACAAGGATCTACGCTGTTTTCCATCCAGAGACATCTTAAGACTGTGACCCATGCACACGTTACACACAATGCCTTACTTCTTTTCACATGCCCATTTATCCATTTTTCTATACTTTATATTTCTATATTTTAGATGTATATTTTATGTTTATATTTAATTCCTTTTAGCTTGGTACTGCACACTGAATCTCATTGTACATGTGCAATGGCAATAAAGGTATTCATATTTATAAAACAAATGAATAATATATTTGGAAAACTGGAAAAATAAGCCGCAAAGAATATAAATTGGTAGTCTCTCTCCATGATCCAAATCAGAGGCACATCTTGACCAATTACAGGCCCAAATGAATGTGAGGTCAAGACCAAGGTAAACTTACTCCTTGTGGGAAAATTGTCTTATTATTATTATTATTATTATGGGCGGCACGGTGGTGTAGTGGTTAGCGCTGTCGCCTCACAGCAAGAAGGTCCTGGGTTCGAGCCCCGGGGCCGGCGAGGGCCTTTCTGTGTGGAGTTTGCATGTTCTCCGTGTCCGCGTGGGTTTCCTCCGGGTGCTCCGGTTTCCCCCACAGTCCAAAGACATGCAGGTTAGGTTAACTGGTGACTCTAAATTGACCGTAGGTGTGAATGGTTGTCTGTGTCTATGTGTCAGCCCTGTGATGACCTGGCGACTTGTCCAGGGTGTACCCCGCCTTTCGCCCGTAGTCAGCTGGGATAGGCTCCAGCTTGCCTGCGACCCTGTAGAAGGATAAAGCAGCTAGAGATAATGAGATTATTATTATTATTATTTTTTATTATTATTATTGCCATTCTTCTTGTTGATTTCATTACTGTAATTAGTTGTATGAGTATTTGCTTGACAGTTAAAATTTGCTGAGCTTTGGCAACATTATACTTGATACAATCACACCAATAAAACTGTACCACAATTGCTACAGAAGGAAAATTAATTATTGAATTAACAATCAAGCACAGGTTCATGTACATGGAACTTGATGGTTGGGGACAGATGTGAGAGGTGCAGATAAAAAAAAATCTTAACTTCTTAGAAAGAAAGAAAGAAAGAAAGAAAGAAAGAAAGAAAGAAAGAAAATGGTACATTTTTTATTATTGTGAAAAATTCAAAGTAATAAAAAATTTCATTATACATATGTTCACAGGCAACCTTATAGCTGAAGATAAGAAAATAATGAACTTTTAATTATTTTGAGAGAGAGGCACACAGTAATGTTTTTGGCTCAAGAGTAATAATGAGTGTTCTGCATCTTCGGTCTTCCTCGAAATATTCTGAGTGTATGTGTAAGTGTTTTTTTTTCTGCATACACCATTGAAAAAGAACAAATGTCAATGGTACTCTCTGAAAATTATAGTTTTATTAGAGTAATAGCAGTTTTCTGGCATTCTTCTGTTTGTGTGCTGATAATTGACTTGGCAGTGCTGTAAAGAGCAGTCATGCCAGTAGTGTCAGTAATGCAAACAATGAAATGAATTGAGAGAGCGAAAGAGTAGGCAATGTCCTGGCAAACAAAAAAAAGTGTAGGAAGAATAGGTTGAGATGAAGCAAGTGTGAGAAACAGAGAAATTTTAGTGCGATTGAGAAACTGTAGGGAATATACTGGATGGATATCAAAGCTCTTCCCACAAGACCAACAACACAAAATAAAGAGACACTTTTCCTTTCACCGATTTTCTATGGGGGTGGATGACAAAATAGAAGGAAAGGTGAAAGTATCTAGACACTATAAAACTAGGAAATATATTACTTTAATCCAAACTGATTCTAGCTTCTTTTTTAATGCTTTTATTTCTGTGCATTTTAACGTGAGCCAGATAGAGTTATTGAGTCTTACAATGGTAGTCCAAGCCCCCAGTCAGGCTGGTGCTCTTCTCCACTCTGTAAAACATCGCATTAAAGGCTTTTAGCACCTCGAACCCACAGAGTAGATCAAGCACACTACCACTGACTGCTGCTCTCATCAAAGTCTCTGTGTGTGCAGTACTAGACAAATCATAGTAGATAAGCTTTAGACGCTCCAGAGGAGAGAAAAGCCAGTAGATCTTCTCAGCAACAAACACACACACACACACACACACACACACACACACACACACACACACACAGAGTGTATTCAAGACAAGGATGTTTATAACAGTGAAAATGTATGGTTATGAATATGGAAATTGAGCACAATGGTATTGAGATATCAAATAACAACAAACTTATGCAATAATTGAGCAGCTGTTAGAGGTTTCTGTTTTGGCATTAAAAAAAAATGCCAAAAAACAGTGATGTCTCTCAATTCTGCATGATTCTGATCTTGCATACTACTTCTGAAATTAAGTAAATTTTACTTGCATGATAATGGCTCAAGCAACAAGCAGAAATAAGTCCAGAGCCGCTGTCTAACACTGTGCAGGTTATATCTGCCATCAAAGTTGCCATAAAAATACTGCATACATGAACAAGGACATCACATTTATAAATATACAGGTGAGGTGTGTCTTTAACAATCCTCAAATAACCCTATTTTTTATTTTTTTTTTGTGTGTGTGTGTGTGTGTGTGTGTGTGTGTGGGCAGAGGTTAAACTTGTACTCCTGAAGTGTTCCCAGCAGAGATTAATCATTCTGTGCTGGAATGCAGCATCACAGCCATAAATCATCAAAGCCGACCTCTCTCTCCCAAATAGGACAAACTGGACAAAGGTCTTACCTTAGTCTCAAACGCCAAGTAGTGAAATAAACCCTTGGCTCTCCTTGCTTAAATATTTAGAGAAAAAAAAATATAGACATTCATGATAACAGATGGCTGAATCAGGTCTGAATTCCCTTTACCCTAACTATGGTCAAAAAACAGCAGCATACTTAACCCTAAGCATACTTAACCCTAACGCTCAACTACTTTATATCAGACCTCATGAGATAACCTCACTCTGGATAGATCTTAACCTATGACCTATGGAGCAATCATTACTCTCTTTGAAATGAAGAGGGAAAATACAGGTAATCTATGTGGGGGCTTAAAGGTGACATATTATACTCTTTTCCACAGGCTGACACAGGTTCCCTAAGGTCTTAATGAAATGTCTGTGATGTGCTTTAGTCAAAATACCACAAGGATAAAGCAAGACAGCACCTTCTCACCCTGTCTAAACAGAACGGCTGATTTGAGTGCCTGTTCCTTTAAATGACAATGATCTACTGCCCACCCCATCCCGCTCTTCCGCCAGCCAATCTCAGCCAAGGTCTCACTTTCCTCATGAATATTCATTCACAAAGGCAGTTCTCAAGCCATGAGTGGAAATACTCTATGAGGAGGCAGCATAATCCTAATCCACTTGTGATACATAAAGGGGAGCCAAATCTGAATGGCTTGCTAAAGCACATGTTTTCTGAAATAGGCAGCAAAAAGAAACTGACTGGGTTGTCTTATTTCAGAGTTTGTGGGTTGGTAGACACTCCAGATACCCAAATCCCTTTGCACAAGCACTGAAAAAGTGAATTTTTCATATACTTTAAGTCTTCTTCATGAAGTGAGTGCCAGAGTTTGTTTAATTACCTTTATGAAAAGCCCCCTCATGTTCACTGATCCTGGAGCTCTATCTGAAGTGCATGCCCCCTCCTCCTCCTTTCCAGCTAGACCTTCTAATACAGGGGTTCTCAACCTTTTCTGATTCGAAGCCCACCTATTCATAAGTGGAACAAGACAGAGCCCATGAAAAAGATTCTCAATTATTTTGGCTCATCTATTCTATTAGAATCTAATAATCTCTTGTAAAGTGTAGGAATGGGACACAACATCACTCCCTGTTACAGATGGGAGCCCAGGAATTAAATAAATGCAATAAAAACAAACTGTTTTTAATTGTAGGTATTGTATTTAAAATGGTATGGATGTGCCAGAAGCCAACATAAAACCATCCATGCAGGGCATTCTCAGTCAAAAGGGATTAATGATTCAAAAGTGGAGTCTGGTTCATTAACACAAGAACTTATTGCCGTGTTTGTGTACAACAAACAAGCAAGTTATTAAAACCAAGAAGTACACTCAAAAGAAGTGGATATAGAAACCACTCAATAGGATTAGATCCTGACACGCTAACAAAGTCGGCTTTTTCCTAAGAGTTGGAAAATTATCCAACATCTCAAACCACCTGGTGCTGCAAACATCGTTCTACACGGACAAAGAGATGAAAACCTGGAAGAGCATGGAGGCGTACAGCTTTTTATATGTGGCTGGGTTAAAGATCTGGAGATCAGGACACTACAAGATAGACGGTGGTAGACGGATCTAAGTGGAGGAAGAGTGTTTATTAGTAAGCGTGATATTTACAAAAACAAAATGCAAACAGAAAGCAGAATCATAAAGCAGAGTATTTACACAGCATTATAAACAGGGCTAGAAACAAACATGACAGTGACCACAACTTTTAGCTCATGTGTATTTCGCCATGCATCGCCACCAAAATGCTTCATTTTCATTGATAACCCATCACAAAGCATCACAAGCTGTCGTGTGACCGTAACTTAATGAGGCGGATGTGATGCCTGATGCAACCCAGCAATTGTACCCTACTATGAGTAAAAATTAGCTTCAACTTGGGGGGAATTCACGGTCCACTAGATGGCACTTCGCGGTCCACTAATGGGGCACGGCCCAGTGGTTGAGAAACACTGTTCTAATACACACCAACACAAAAACACACAGTATACCTCGTTTCATATAAAAAAAAGTACTGCTACATAACTGTGACAGTTTAATATTGGCAGTCATGTACTGGCAGTCAAAATGTGTACGTCTCAGCAGAGTGGGATAAGACCAGATGTTTATGGCGTATAGGATGCCGAGTTAAAGTGCTCCTGTCAGCTGCTAGGCAGATATGTTTAAATGTGACCACCCACTCTGCTCTCCTCTCCTGTGGAAATGACAAAAAAGCGCAAGCGTGATTGAAGGTGAAGTGTGAGGCCCTAAGCACTGCAATTACCACCAAGCCCTCTGCTGAGTCTGTGCATCCTAACACAAGGACACAGGAATAGTGGGAGGGCTAAATCACATCACTCACACACAACTGGTTGGCAGAAATAAAAGGTGGAGAAAACAACAGAAATGGACTCAAAGTCATTACACACTTATGCACCTGGTTGCCAATGTGTGTGCATTTTAGTCCTGTATCAATACCTAGTCTAATAACATGCTTCCCACATACCTGGGAGGATTGTTAAAAGGATTTATTCAGATTTATACATTTTATATACATCCATCCATTATCTGTAGCCGCTTATCCTGTGCAGAGACAAACAACCATTCACACTCACATTCACACCTACGGTCAATTTAGAGCCACCAATTAGCCTAACCGAATGTCTTTGGACTGTGGGGGAAACTGGAGCACCCAGAGGAAACCCACGCAGACACAGGGAGAACATGTAAACTCCACACAGAAAGGCCCTTATTGGCCGCTGGGCTCGAACCCAGAACCTTCTTGCTGTGAGGCGGCAGTGCTAACCACTACACCACCATGTTGCCCATTTTATATACATTTATACATTTATCATTTTTCATGAAACTTTTAGTATGATGTACACTTACCTTTCACTTTATTAGATACACATGTATACCTGCACATTCATGCAACTATCCAGTTATCAAATCATGTGACAAAAGTGCAATGCATAAAAACTTTAAGAAATAGATGTCAGTTAATACAATAAGAGTTTCAGTTAATGTTCATGTCAAACATCAGAATGGGGAAAAATCTCAGTGATCTCAGTGACTTTGATTGTGGTATGCTTGTTTGTGCCAGACAGGCTGGTTTAAGTATTTCAGAAACTGCTGATCTTCTGGTATTTTTGCGCATGACATTCTATCGAGTTTATATAGAACAACATCTATCATAGTTAGCAGCAGTACTGCAGGTGAAAACACCCCATGTGTCCAAAATAACTCACTCGATCACTACTTCCTACTCACTATAAAGGGAATTACTATATAGAGGACTATATAGTGAGCTCATTGATAAAATGAAAATATGCTTTCAGACACGAGTCCATCGCGCTGTTATTTACATCATTACTGTTGCACAATTAAAACGTGCCAGATCAGTCCGCCGGTGGGTTTTCAAAATAATAAATACATGCATGTATTTTTGTGATAAATACATATTATACTGAGTGTATTGGCCACATTAATCAATATAAAGTACTCTGTGTCTGCTGCATCTTTCAGTTCTTTTAAATCAAGGCTGAATACTTTCTTCTTTGCCGCTGCCTTTTATTAAATCAAATTTGAGGCTTTTGATTTGATTTCTTTCAGCGCGACCGCAATGCATGATGGGATATATTGCTTGGTTAATGACCATCGGTTGTACACTACTTTTCATGATGTATTGTGGGATACAGTTGTGCTTGAAAGTTTGTGAACCCTTTAGAATTTTCTATATTTCTGCATAAATATGACCTAAAACATCATCAGATTTTCACACAAGTCCTAAAAGTAGGTAAAGAGAACCCAGTTAAACAAATGAGACAAAAATATTGTACTTGGTTATTTATTTATTGAGGAGAATGATCCAATATTACAGTACATATCTGTGAGTAGCAAAAGTATGTGAACCTCTAGGATTAGTAGTTAATTTGAAGGTGAAATTAGAGTCAGGTGTTTTCAATCAATGGGATAACAATCAGGTGTGAGTGGGCACCCTGTTTTATTTAAAGAACAGGGATCTATCAAAGTCTGATCTTCACAACACATGTTTGTGGAAGTGTATCATGGCACGAACAAAGGAGATTTCTGAGGACCTCAGAAAAAGCATTGTTGATGCTCCTCAGGCTGGAAAAGGTTACAAAACCATTTCCAAAGAGTTTGGACGCCACCAATCCAGTCAGACAGAATGTGTACAAATGGAGGAAATTCAAGACCATTGTTACCCTCCCCAGGAGTGGTCGACAAACAAAGATCACTCCAAGAGCAAGGCGTGTAATAGTCGGCGAGGTCACAAAGGACCCCAGGATAACTTCTAAGCAACTGAAGGCCTCTCTCACATTGGCTAATGTTCATGAGTTCACCATCAGGAGAACACTGAACAACAATGGTGTACATGGCAGGGTTGCAAGGAGAAAGCCACTGCTCTCCAAAAAGAACATTGCTGCTTGTCTGCAGTTTGCTAAAGATCATATGGACAAGCCAGAAGGCTATTGGAAAAATGTTTTGTGGATGGATGAGACCAAAATAAAACTTTTTGGTTTAAATGAGAAGCATTATGTTTGGAGAAAGGAAAACACTGCATTCCAGCATGAGAACCTTATCCCATCTATGAAACATGGTGGTAGTAGTATCATGGTTTGGGCCTGTTTTGCTGCATCTGGGCCAGGACGGCTTGCCATCATTGATGGAACAATGAATTCTGAATTATACCAGCGAATTCTAAAGGAAAATGTCAGGACATCTGTCCATGAACTGAATCTCAAGAGAAGGTGGGCCATGCAGCAAGACAACAACCCTAAGCACACAAGTTGTTCTACCAAAGAATGGTTAAAGAAGAATAAAGTTAATGTTTTGGAACAGCCTAGTCAAAGTCCTGACCTTAATCCAAACGAAATGTTGTGGAAGGACCTGAAGCGAGCAGTGCATGTGAGGAAACCCACCAACATCCCAGAGTTGAAGCTGTTCTGTACAGAGGAATAGGTCATATTTATGCAGAAATGTAGAAAATTCTAAAGGGTTCACACACTTTCAAGCACCACGGTACTTTGACTGCACTATATAGGATGTAAAAATTTTCACTATACATTCGGACAGCACTACAAAATGGCGAACTCACTATATAGTCCACTATATAGTGAGTACGGAGTGATTTTGGACACAGGGACCGTGTTTATGAAAGGTCAGAGGAGAATGGCTAGATTGGTTAAACTAATAGGAAAGCTATGGTAACTCAAATAATCACTCTTTACAGCCCTGGTGATTAGAAAAGAATCTCAGAACACACAAAACATCAAGACAAGACCTTGACACAGATTTGTTCCAACAATGAAAAAACACATTGTCACTTCTGTCCACTTCTGTCAGGAATCAAAAACTCCAGTGGGCACAGACTCACCTACACTGGACAGTTGAAGACTAGAAAAAGACCAGGCAACATTTTTTTCCAGTCTTCAACTAACCACTGGAGCCTTGGATTCCTGTTCTTGTCTGACAGGAGTGGAACCTGATGTGGTCTTCTGCTGCAACACAAGACTTCTATCAAATATTTATCTCAAATAAACAAGCATTCCCTCTGAATATATTTTAATAACGTTAATCTTGCAAATAAACAAATCAGAGGTGCAGCTGCTTGATAGTATCTGTGTGAAAACTCATATAAACCAGGTTTCACAACTGTGACGTAGTCTTGGTGAAATACTAAATATTACAGCACTGAAGTAGAAAAAAATATAACAGCAGACTTATAAAGAAATCCTGGCAAGCTATGTCACGGCTCCTCACCAACGACTCAAGTGCTGTTCAATTATAAACAGTTTGAGGCACCTGGACAAGGTCTATCTGTATTTATCTACGAGTCACATTCTACCACAATGAAAATGTCTTATGTGACTATATTAATGTGGTTATTCCACTGAGAAGGGTAATGATGGAGCTGTAGTCCTACTGCAGCACTACACATTCTGGATCTGATTAAAACCCAAACCTCATGAAACTTATAACATTCATGGAACCATTAGAACAGAAGTGAATTTTGTTGAATTAACAACTTAAGGCGATGATATACAGTGGTCATTTAAGTTTTCAATTACCTGATTAATAATCAGTACAGATATCTGCATGCTATATTGACTAAACCAGTGCACAGAAATGACTGCTCAACTCTTTGTGGAAGCTACTCGATGACCATAAGCTGTGCTCAGTTCATTAGAAAGTGTGAGCTATTGTGGCCTTTTGTACTGCTTCTAGTTTCTGCAGATTTCCGCTGCTCCCCCAACCCTGTGCTTTGTTCACGTCACTGCCAAATTGAAAATAAAAAGCATTGTCTGTTTTTTTTTTTTAATGGTACAAGATACACAGTACTTGGGTGGTCATCATTTTATTTGGGCGGGGCACTCAAGTGTCATCTACTGTATGTATGGGAAACTGATAGCATCTGGTGTCATTTAGTTCATTTAACGGTAAAAGGGCACACGTTGCCCGGAATCAGGGTGTGATCAGGCTTATGGGAAGTCCTGCTGTAACTCAGTACACAGCCATGGCCATTGGGGATAGGTGGAAAGTGGGATGTTGTGGTGACGGACGTCTGTAGGATTGTTTCTCTTTGATTCAGGGTGAATATAGACTACTGGGCAAGAGCCAGGCCAGCATCGAGTTTACCCTCACAATAAGACTCCATCAATCAGGTACTACCTCCTTTCTTGCTCTAAATACACACGCATACACACAGGAACACTCTCGTACATACAGTGCTGAGATCTGAAAGGTCAGCGCAAACGCCTGGCTCCTCCAATCAGCATGAGGGCCTGTTAAAGCTAAGTGCTCCCTTGTGGTATGCTGTTCTCCATTATATTACACTGCAAGGTCTGTCTCTGCTCTGAAACACTGGCCAGCTGAATGCCCGATGGAACTCTGACGTACTTAATACAGGGGAAAAGTACAGAAAGCTACCCAGGCGGACAAGGATTACATAGATCTCAAAGCTAAACCATCCAGGCCTGTGCTTTGACACTTTGACTGAATTAACGAGAATTAATGTACTATTGAGAATTTAGGCATTACGGCTGTGTTGACATGCAATGATTTTGGTAGGAACTGGTGCTGGGAGCTTTAACTTTGTTGTTGTGGTGAGATAAATATGCTTGAGAAGAGGTTGTCAGAGACTCAGACTCACTATTACATTTCACAGTAGTGCTGTGGTACAGCTGTTTTTTTTCTCTCTTTCAAATAAAGTATCTTGTAAGCAAACAGCTAAACTATTTCATCAAATTATTAGATCAGTAGAGATGATGAACACTACATTGCTTTAATATGTTCATATTTCTTATTGTTTCCTGGGAGACCATATTCTTTCATGTCAACATTTTTTTTAATGGATTCAATGTTTAAGAACCATTTGGATAGGAATTTATAGCTTAGCTAACAATACTGTTAAGGTAGACTGACCAAATGTGCCACAGGGAAGACCTCAAAATCCACAAAACATCTGCTTTCACCTTTTACTTGCTGATCACGAACCCTGTTTAACAGACAGTAAAAAACAGGCTTTACTTTCTGTGTCTTTCACACATACACACACTCACAGGCGTATAAACACAACATTTCATGAAGCGTCATAATGTGCATTTGAGGAAAGAGAGGCGATACATTGGGGCTGGCAGCTCGAACCAAGCCTGTGGCCACCAGGTCCACAGCACTGACCAACATCAAACACATGCACGTATTCACACACACACACACACACACAAAAATTGCCTTGCACGTTCACCATCTATCATTGTGTTTCAACACAACCCCTCCCCTTCTCTAACCTACAAACAACACACCAAGGGCCTCACACTCCCTAGCTATCATATCTCCCCTTTCTCCTTCACACACAGCTGGTGTGGCTGAAGGACGCGGGGGCTTGAGCAGGAGCAGGATATTGATGCAGCTGTTCTGCACAGTGTAAATGGGCTCATGCTCAAGGAGCTGCAGCTCTACAGTGCAGCAGGCTCGTGCACGCCAGCCTAAATTTTGCCTAACAATGATAATTTGTTGAATGGAGTCAGGCTTCTGTGACATTAATGAAGATTGATGGCTTTTATGTGCACTTACAGACGCTGGAGGGGTGTGTATAAATGCGCACTGCAGGCTAACCCAGATCCTGTGTTCTTTGTGAGGAGGTAGAGACAACTGCCTCTCTCTCTCTCTCTCTCTCTCTCTCTCTCTCTCACACACACACACACACACACAATTACACATTCCATGTACAATACTGAATGTCTGTCAATTGCCTTGAAAACAGTATGAAGACCAACCTAAATACGTGCAATGTAAGAGAGAGAAAAATGATTGATTTCTGCCAAGCTCTGATGTGCTCTGAAATGAATCACGCGAGACCCCTGTGATACACAGCTTTGTAGAGAGAGAGGATTCAGAATAAATTTCATGATACGAGTACTTCATCATCCTGATAAAGCTTCATCCGCACACATCAAATCTACAGTTGAGGCCAAACATTTACATACATGTAGGTTAAAGACATTAAAACTCAATTTTTTTCACAATTCCACATTACCATACATTTCCTGTGTCAATCATGGTATCTACTTTATTACCATAAGAGGTCATTTCAAAATAATAGCTCAGAAACAGATTTGTTTCATTACGTTAATGGCATTTAGCAGACACTCTTATCCAGAGCAACATACAACATACCCAGAGCAGCCTGGGGAGCAGTTGGGGGTTAGGTCCCTTGCTCAAGGGCACGTCAGCCATTCCTGCTGGTCCAGGAAATCAAACGGGAGACCTTTTGGTCCCAAAGCCGCTTCTCTAACCACGAGACCATGGCTTCCCGCATGGCCTTTCAGCTTTTACTTGCTGTCTCAGGTTTCGGTGCATCAAAAGTTTACATACACTTTGTTAGTATTTGGTGCCATTGCCTTTAAATTGCTTAATTTAAAGTTCCACAAGCTTCTCACAACACTTGGCTGGAATTTTTGCATATTCCTTCTGACAAATTTGTTGTAACTCAGTCAGGTTTTGGGTCTCCTTGCTTTGACATGCTTTTTCAGTTCAGTCAACAAATTTCCTATGGGATTCAGGTCAGCTCTTTCTGATGGCCACTCCAATACTTTTGGTTAAGCCACTTTGCTTTTTGTATCATTGCCCTATTGGAAGACCTGGTTATGAACCAAATTTTAATGTTCTGGCTGATGTCTTAAGACACTGCTTCAGCATTTAGATATCTAAATATTTAGATAAGCTTCCATCCTTGTGATGGCATCTGTTTTATGAAATGCATTAGTTCCCTTTCCAGCAAAATACCCCCACAACATGATGCTCCCACCCCCATGCTTCGCAATTAGGATGATGTTTCTTAGAGTAAAAGCCTCACCCTTTTCTCCTACACATAACCATAATCATTATGACCAAATGATTAGAATTTTTTGTTTCATCTGACCAGCGAACACTTCTCCAAAAGGCTGGGTTTTGGTCCTGGCAATCACCTGCAAACTTCAGTCTGGCATTTTATGCTGGTTTTGAAGTAGAGGCTTCTTTCTTGCACAAGATCCTTTTGGCCATGGCAATGTAGGTGGATGTTAGGCATGAAAAGATATATCGCCTGACAATAAATCATGATACAAATTTATGATGATTCAAACTGATGAAATAAAAAATGAATCACAATTATTATCAGGCTGTGTAATCTTAGTTTTCCCTAGCTGTAATTGTGTTGTTTAGACAGCAGAGGGCATACTAACGTAAAACAGCAGGAATACACTAACTTCACTGTAGGCGGAAGTAACACAGCGCTAACACAGCTCCATGAAAACACACACACACATCTAAAACGAGCTATTGAAATGTGTGATAAATAGGTTTAACAAGAAACAGGAGCTCTCTTTACAGACTACTGAAAGATAAAGAAAAGAGAAGCAAATGCAGGTAGTATGTTCATACAAGTTTTTTTTTTTTTAAGAAAAGGCCTATTTGCGGCGGCACGGTGGTGTAGTGGTTAGCGCTGTCGCCTCACAGCAAGAAGGTCCTGGGTTCGAGCCCCGGGGCCGGCGAGGGCCTTTCTGTGTGGAGTTTGCATGTTCTCCCCGTGTCCGCGTGGGTTTCCTCCGGGTGCTCCGGTTTCCCCCACAGTCCAAAGACATGCAGGTTAGGTTAACCGGTGACTCTAAATTGACCGTAGGTGTGAATGTGAGTGTGAATGGTTGTCTGTGTCTATGTGTCAGCCCTGTGATGACCTGGCGACTTGTCCAGGGTGTACCCCGCCTTTCGCCCGTAGTCAGCTGGGATAGGCTCCAGCTTGCCTGCGACCCTGTAGAAGGATAAAGCGGCTAGAGATAATGAGATGAGATGAGATGAGGCCTATTTGCAGCCCTGTGATGACCTGGCGACTTGTCCAGGGTGTACCCCGCCTTTCGCCCGTAGTTAGCTGGGATAGGCTCCAGCTTGCCTGTGACCCCGTAGAACAGAACAAAGCGGCTAGAGATAATGAGATAAGATGAGGCCTATTTGCTATTAACATTTTTTAATTTTTAATAAAAGGAATATTTTAGGTAATAGGCTAATATATTTTACTCTACCCTTTACAAATGTGGGTAAATAATTATTGTTGGTTATTAAGAACATGAAACAAAAGTTTTCTAATTAAATTTCGCAAAAGGAATATTTAAGTTGTTCAACAATAGGAAAACAAATGTTGGATTTTTTTGGAAATAAAATGTTCTGAATTTATTAATTGATTGCTTGCTTGATTTTCAAAAAATTGAATCATGAACTGAATATCGTGAATTGAATCAAATCATGAATTGGGTGAATCATTACATGCCTAGTTGATGTACATACTCCTTACTTCTACTCTTATTGGTGGATGTACATACTCCTTCACTCGTTCTTTTATGTTGTCTTCAGGTTCAGCTGAACCTTTCAGATCAAAGTTCCTTAATCCCTGGGAGTTAATCTGTGCTTCTTTCCTGAACAATGTAGTGCCTGGGTAGCCCCAAAACTTTAAGATTCGCATACAATTCCTTGTACAGATGTTACATGGTATCTTCAATTAGGGCTGAGCAATAAAATGATAACAATAATTATTGCAATATACTTTTTCCTAAATATAAATATAACAAATGGTCTATAAATGTTTGATATAATTAATGTCCATGCTTAGATAGGGAACGTGAACTTGCCATCACATCGTGTTGAATTTTGGGTAACTGACATCATTTTTATTTAAACATGTTGAAAGGATCCTGCTGCCTTTTCTGTTGCTCAGTTGGAGGCTGTATTTTGATTTTCTGTCATGACTCTGAAAAACGTCTCCATGGTAGGTCAGTGCTGCTGCATTAAGAACTGCTATAGTAGATCACACCATCATTCAGGGAGAAAAAGCAGACAATGGAATATGTTTTTTTTTGCCGTTCCTATGTGGAAAAAACACAATCTGAACTCACATATCAGAAGTGCACTAGACCGCTACAGCTCACGACACAGTAAATACAGTATGTAGCCCTTTTTTTTTTAATAATGTAACTGATCAATCCCATTGCGTATGACTCTGTAAAATAATCACACAGCTGAATATTTTGAAAGGGTTTTTTTGTTTGTTTGTTTGTTTCTGGTTTAATAACTGGGCCAAAAATAGGAGTGCCACCTTACCTTTGCGAGTATGACTGTGCTCTCGCAATATGCCAAGCAGGTGCCGAAAGCCGAGAGAATTTCAGTCAAGGAAATCACATTGCTTCCATTTAAGTGTACAAGTTCAGACGAAAAAAAAAGAGTATGCTTTCAAACATGCAAACAGCCTCCTCACATCATGCTGTAAAACAATACTGAAACACTATCTTGTGATGTCTGGACTTTAATTTGAACAGAATGTGACATGGAATGAGGACAATATTGATTTGTGTAGGTTCTTATTCATAGTAAAATGTGGATTTTAAAATTATTGAAAAAAACATATGTCATTTCGTCCTTTTGGCATTTACTCAATGTACAAATGATTAAAACAGCTTGGGGTTATTATCGGTACGTTTGGTTGTGGTTTTAAGGTGACTATCTTCACTGCAGTGGGGGTGCTTCTTATAGCGGGGTGCTGATTACAACACCAGCTTGCAAATTAGTAGATCCTGCACCCAGACACTGCAAAACTGTTCAAAGCTTCCAGGGATTTGTAACTTTTCAACTCATGCGAAATGTATCCACTTGGTCCAAAAACGAGACAGCTTACAATGTCTGGGTATGTGAGTAGATTGCTTTGTCTATTTACACTACCGTTCAAAAGTTTGGGGTCACTTTGAAATTTCCTTATTTTTGAAAGAAAAGCACTGTTCTTTTCAATGAAGATCACTTTAAACTAATCAGAAATACACTCTATACATTGCTAATGTGGTAAATGACTATTCTAGCTAAATTCTACTAAATGTCTGGTTTTTGGTGCAATATCTACATAGGTGTATAGAGGCCCATTTCCAGCAACTATCACTCCAGTGTTCTAATGGTACAATGTGTTTGCTCATTGCCTCAGAAGGCTAATGGATGATTAGAAAACCCTTGTACAATCATGTTAGCACAGCTGAAAACAGTTTAGCTCTTTAGAGAAGCTATAAAACTGACCTTCCTTTGAGCAGATTGAGTTTCTGGAGCAACACATTTGTGGGGTCGATTAAATGCTCAAAATGGCCAGAAAAATGTCTTGACTATATTTTCTATTCATTTTACAACTTATGGTGGTAAATAAAAGTGTGACTTTTCATGGAAAACACAAAATTGTCTGGGTGACCCCAAACTTTTGAACGGTAGTGTATTGTTTTATTTATTGACATTATCCATTAAAACACTTTTAAACTTTGCAGCCTGAGCCATCTTCCATGTGTGCTGTATTATATTGCAGCACTGATTTTTCCTAATAAGATATTTTGTTGAGGAAAAAGGAATTTGATGTTGAAAAAAGATTTTATCATTATAATTGTTTTGAATGTTCTACCTCAGATTTGTGAAATGTTCCACTGTTTGGCAAGTGTTTGTCATTTTCTGATCATAAAGAATAGTTTAAAACCACAATTAACCATCTCCTTTCTTCAACTTTCATTTGGGAGCAAAAATCAGCCTTTAAACTTCAAAGAGATAATGATTTGACATTCATCGTGATAATTATAAATATTGACTGATATGAATTTTTTATCGTGATAATATTTTGGCCATATTGCCCAACCCTACCGATGTTTGGAAATGGCTCCGAAAGAGCAACTGGACTTATCAAGGGCCGGAAATTTTTCCTGAAGTCTTAGTTGAGTTGCTTAGATTTTCTCATGGTATCTATCAAGGGCAAAAACGCACTGGCCCATAAGTCACGGGTGAACTTCCAGTGAACTATTAATGATGATAACTGGACAATCAGAAGCGTCTACAAATTAATTACATCAGTCCATCCATTTTTGGAGTCTTACAGACTGTTTAAGAGACATCAACTTGGTGTATGTAAACTTCTGATCCAGTGGAATTCTCATCTCATCTCATTATCTCTAGCCGCTTTATCCTGTTCTACAGGGTCGCAGGCAAGCTGGAGCCTATCCCAGCTGACTACGGGCGAAAGGCGGGGTACACCCTGGACAAGTCGCCAGGTCATCACAGGGCTGACACATAGACACAGACAACCATTCACACTCACATTCACACCTACGGTCAATTTAGAGTCACCAGTTAACCTAACCTGCATGTCTTTGGACTGTGGGGGAAACCGGAGCACCTGGAAGAAACCCATGCGGACACGGGGAGAACATGCAAACTTCGCACAAAAAGGCCCTCGCTGGCCACGGGGCTCGAACCTGGACCTTCTTGCTGTGAGGCGACAGCACTAACCACTACACCACCGTGCCACCCACCCAGTGGAGCTCTGATTTAGAAAATTAAAAATTAAATAAATATATCTCTCACAGGTTTTAAAAAAATAAGTTTGAAAGTCTTTAGCCACAGTGTATGTACACTTTTTTAGTCTTACATGTAACATTTATGCAAGTTCATGCAAGGACCGCATCTCCTCATGTTTGAAGATACCTTAGAGGAACATGGTGTTATAGAGGCAGAGATGCCCATGAGACATTGTATGAGCTTAAGGGGATTAGGGCCACACACATGCAAAGCGAGGCCAGCTTGCTCTTCTAGTCTGGTTGGAACCGTGAAGTGCCAGCTGGGCTAGGCTGAGGGATTGTATGCGACATGCAAGACTGTCCAGCACTAAAGCTCCTCTGCTGTTAGGGCCGAGGTACTGTGCATGTGTTGTCATGTGGTTATCCAGGTTGGAGAGTGTCCAAATCCACCACCTCAAGCAGTTTACTCACAGACATACGCATACCTGCTGACAGCGGACCAAGAACCAGGTCGGTTAGGTGTCAATAGGATTGTAAGCTTATCTGCGGAATCTTCGGTCCATCACAGTGTGTCTGCATGTTTATAAGGCTATCTGCATGCTAGAATTGGTAATGAGGAAAATACATGTTGCTGATCCTGTTGAAGCTTTTCCCACTTATTTATTTCCCTGTTTCCAGCATCATGGAAATTAGCTCTAACTGAAGAGTGCGTTGTGAGCTGGTGCATGAGTGAGGGATCGGAAATCTATGCTGGGATAAAAGTGTGAGGCCCAGCAGGGAACCGTCTCTCTTCATCGCTCGTCCTTTCTCCAGCTTGAGCCATCGCCTCATCTGTGAGTGACAGCATGCACATGTTGGTGATGTAAATAAGCGGCTTGGTCTTCTGCAGATACACCAAAGTATACCGCATGTTTTACATACACATGAAAGAAACTTTGAGAGACAGTAACCTAGGCAGACACAGTGGGGGAAAAAAAGCTTTGCAGCCATCAAAATCAGGAAACAGCATTCCAGAAGAGACAGAAAGGATGTGATAGAGGTGTACTTCCTCCATCACTGTGAAAAATTCCATGGTAAAAGTCATCTTTTTTTTTTAAATGGCTAGCAAAGGAGCACATTTCATACACTCGAACAGAGGATAAAATTGATTCTTTAAAATAAACTGATCCTTTAAGATAATATTGATTCTTGAAGAGTGTCTGTTTTGTGACACTGATATTGGTCTTTGGTTTTGTTTAATATTATTGTTATAATAATAATAATAATAATAATAATAATAATAATAATAATAATAATAATAAAGTATGCATATTATATACTTTCTTGAGCTTCATCTGAGTGAAATATAGGATCCACAAGCTGCTTAGACAATACACAAATAGGTTGTAAGCAGTTCTAAACATACATTTATTTTAATAAAAACAAAATTAAAGTTGTTATTAAAATGGTTATTTTAATAACTGGGGTAATGAAAGAACATCTGTGAAACATACTGCATGACAAATCTTGCTGGCACAATTTACTTTTTTATTCATCCTCAGGGTTTGAAAACTTTTTTCTTAAATATGCTATATACAAGCATAAATACTGTTTCTCTCATATTCTGGATATATTTCATAACTATCTGACATCCGACCACAGATCTGAGGGTTTACCAACATGATGCCAGATTTTCACTATTGACCGAGGTTGAGAATTTGCACGAGCCACTTCTCCAATCCTGTCCGATCACTAATGGAACAAGCTCAGTTTTAACTATCGGCATTTTCTCTAGTTCGTCTTTGTCACTGCTGTTTCTCGAGCTTCTCAGAGCCCTCTTCTTTGTATGATGCCTGTCACTTGGTAGCGCCACATGTGTCAATCTTGGTCTTTTGTGCATCTTATCTATTATTACTCTGTGTGTTTGGTATTGATTACTTGTTTATTTATTTGTATGGCTGGTGTCCCTGAATATTATCTTTGTGTTTCTACTACTCAAACTTGGATGTGCGACTGCCCAGTCTATATATGTACCCTACATATAGGAAATATATGTAAACCCATATAGGAAATATATGTAGGGCTACACTAGAGAGAATTGGGTCGAAACATGAGCTGTGTGAAAGAGAATGGGAAATAAGCAGATAACAGAGAGGCAAAACAGAGAGAGAGAGAGAGATGGCGATGTCAGGGGAGTAGCTAGGATTTTTCAAAGGGGGGGTCACACACTGACTGGCAGCCTGAGTACATACCCGCAGGTTTGTAAATTAAAAAATACATTGAATACATTTGAGAAAATAACACAGTCTTTGCATCATTCTTTCATCTCATGTTGCGAGCTGTTGAGATGTCGGACAATGATGAGGCCAAATCAGCTTTATCCGGCAGTGTATAGATAGCGGCTCGACATCTTACCCTAGTCAACCGATGCAGATCTCTCTATTCTTGTTGTCTGACTGTCCATCGGCCAAAATGTTTCTAAGTAAAAGGTGTCATGGATGATGAATGGCAAAGATGTCAACGATCTTGTCAATGTTGATCGCTCTGTATGTTCATCATCGCCAGTCCCGACTATGAAAAATATGTAACAAAAAATAATTACAACTGCTAGTTTTAGGTAGCTTAGAAACCGGCTCTTCCATTATTGCTGTTTCTTCCATGTTTTCTTGATGCTGTGTTCTAGAAACGGCACAGTAAAACTTAGCTTCGAAGCCACAAAATGCAATTTTGATGGGGGGAAAATATATAATAAATTGCTTACCTCTCTTCACGTCGAAAGAAGGAGGAAAGGTTCGCTTGTTTTGACATAGCAAATTATTAACATAAGAGGAAATACTCGTAATTCACAACTAAAAAGACTGAAGCTACACTGGCAGCTTGACTAGTGCGATCGTGTTGTGCTTGCGCAGAACTGGGTTTTCGCGCCCAAACCACAGGAAGTCCATACAAGGTTATAGAAACCCTAATGAGGCTGAGGTGACAATCTAGTTAAAATAATCATAATGGGGCGGCATGGTGGTGTAGTAGTTAGCGCTGTCGCCTCACCGCAAGAAGGTCCGGGTTCGAGCCCCGTGGCCGGCGAGGGCCTTTCTGTGCGGAGTTTGCATGTTCTCCCCGTGTCCGCGTGGGTTTCCTCCGGGTGCTCCGGTTTCCCCCACAGTCCAAAGACATGCAGGTTAGGTTAACTGGTGACTCTAAATTGACCGTAGGTGTGAATGTGAGTGTGAATGGTTGTCTGTGTCTATGTGTCAGCCCTGTGATGACCTGGCGACTTGTCCAGGGTGTACCCCGCCTTTCGCCCGTAGTCAGCTGGGATAGGCTCCAGCTCGCCTGTGACCCTGTAGAAGGATAAAGCGGCTAGAGATGATGAGATGAGATGAATAATAATAATAATGGGCGGCACGGTGGTGTAGTGCTTAACACTGTCGCCTCACAGCAAGAAGGTCCGGGTTCGAGCCCTGTGGCCGGTGAGGGCCTTTCTGTGCGTAATTTGCATGTTCTCCCCGTGTCCGTGTGGGTTTCCTCCGGGTGCTCCAGTTTCCCCCACAGTCCAAAGACATGCACATTAGGCTAACTGGTGCCTCTAAATTGACCGTAGGTGTGAATGTGGGTGTGAATGGTTGTCTGTGTCTATGTGTCAGCCCTGTGATGACCTGGCGACTTGTCCAGGGTGTACCTCGCCTTTCGCCCGTAGTCAGCTAGGATAGGCTCCAGCTTGCCTGCGACCCTGTAGAACAGGATAAAGCAGCTAGAGATAATGAGATGAGATAATAAGAATATTAGAAAAATCACACTGGGTGCCTTTCTAATATTCTTATGCGGCTATTGAAAAAATGCATGGTCCGACAAAGCGGGGGTCACGGGCACCCCAGGACGCCCCCTAGCTACGCCCCTGGATGTTACTATGTTGCCCTGTGCGTGTTTGCCCGCCCGCCGCTGGTAAATTGATATGTTTGTTGTGATCATTGGAAGCCGCTGCAGGAACAGGGCTAAAGGCGCGCGTGTGCCGTTACTCCTGCACGGAGTGACCGAGTGCGCCTGCAAGTTCCCAGGATAAAGTGGAGCTAATGGGAGACCTGGGGGAAGAAAACACAGCAGGATGAAACGATATAAACCAAACGAGAGCATCAGTTAACCGAAATGCACCTCCCCTATTAGAGCACACCTCTCAGACTGGGGCTGTGTTCTATGCGCATATTCACTCAACATCTCTTGATTATAACAGAAACCGTCGTAACGCTAATTGGCGTCATGTTCGACCATGTCACTGACTGGGCTCCAGGCTCCAGTCCTATACGGCACGCTGTGCTAGGCTGTTTCAAAATATATAAGACTCCTGTCAGCAAAACAAGTCGTAAAATCACATTTGTTTCAGACAAAACGCGTGTCAGGTACATAACGGCGCACCTCTCTGTCGTGCGCGCACACTGA
Organism: Neoarius graeffei; assembly: GCF_027579695.1. Taxonomy (NCBI): domain Eukaryota; kingdom Metazoa; phylum Chordata; class Actinopteri; order Siluriformes; family Ariidae; genus Neoarius; species Neoarius graeffei. The sequence continues at coordinate 54,858,612 of NC_083576.1, forward strand.
AGCATATACCCGTATACCAGAAAACCGTTAACTCTTACCTGTACAGGACACCGAGGGTTCTTTACAGGACATTCATTTCCCTGAGGAAACTTTTCTGTCCCTCGGGGAATGCCTTTCCGGAAACGAAATCGATCTGCGGTTACTTTTCTTCGCCCTGAGCTCACAACAAATTCGTCTACTTCAGATGCGCTCAGGAAAGCAAGCAAGCGCGCGCGCGTGCCAGCGAACTGCAGAAATATAAAGCGAGCTTTGGACTGGTCCAGCCTGAGGGACTGGGGTCCCGGTTTAAACAGTCATACGTGTCTAAGCAGAGCTTGGATCAAAGCTAACTGTGTCTACACTGTGTCTGTCTGTCTGTCTGTCTGTAGGAAGGAAACCCAAACAGAGAGAGAGAGCGCAGGAATGAGCGCGATGTCCGCTCCCCAAGCGCCGTGAGGTGACGGAGACTGGAAGCTACCACTGGCAGCGCAGGAAATTGGCCACAGCAGGTTGCGCGCTTGCGTGCGTGCTTGCGTGCGTGCGTGTGTATATATAATATTGTGTGTGTGTGTGTGTGCGCGCGCGCCATGGGTGCAGATGACGGGGGGGGGTCATGTCCCCCCAATTTCTGAAAAACATGAATTGTCCCCCCAATAAAAATCCCCTAAATTATTAAAAATTGTACAAACAAATGTATTTTCAGACAAATGATTCCCTGTGGCGGCACAGTGGTGTAGTGGTTAGCACTGTCGCCTCACAGCAAGAAGGTCCTGAGTTCGAGCCCCGGGGCCGGCGAGGGCCTTTCTGTGTGGAGTTTGCATGTTCTCCCTGTGTCCGCGTGGGTTTCCCCCAAAGACATGCAGGTTAGGTTAACTGGTGACTCTAAATTGACCGTGAGTGTGAATGGTTGTCTATGTGTCAGCCCTGTGATGACCTGGCGACTTGTCCAGGGTGTACCCTGCCTGTAGTCAGCTGGGATAGGCTCCAGCTTGCCTGCAACCCTGTAGAAGGATAAAGCAGCTAGAGATAATGAGCTGATTCCCTGTGCAGTACTTTTTGAATGATGTGGCGAGCCTATATGAAGTTGTGATTTATGGTTGCATGGTATGAGTTGCATACGGGCAAAAAAAAAAAAAAATCACTTTTGTGTCCCCCCCCAATCCTGACATCGGATCTGCACCCCTGGTGTGTGCGCGTTGCGTGTCATCAATTTCTATAATTATTTCCTGCCGCATAACTTGTCCTTCTCTAAATTTTCTGTGTTAGGTTGTGTAGATATGATCGGTTATTTTACATTTTCTTATGTGGTGTAGTAGCACTGTCGCCTCACAGCAAGAAGGTCCTGGGTTCGAGTCCAGCGGCCGATAAGCGCCTTTCTGTGTAGAGTTTGCATGCTCTGCATGGGTGTGCTCCGGTTTCCCCCACAGTCCAAAGACATGCAGGTTAGGCAAATTGGTGGCTCTAAATTGACTGTGAACGGTTGTTTGTGTCTATATGTCACCTGCGATAACCTGGCGACTTGTCCAGGTTACCTTTGCCTATAGTCAGCTGGGATAGGCTCCAGCTTGCCTGCGACCCTGTAGAACAGGATAAGCGGATACAGATGTTAGGTTGTGATGTTTGTGCAGCTCTTGCAATATTTGATGTTGACTGTTTTATCGTGATACTTGTTGTTTGTACTGTCTAAGCAGCTTGGTCCGTTGAGAACGACATAGGTCAAGTCAAGTCAAGTTTATTTCTGTAGCGCTTTTAGCAATAGGCATTGTCGCAAAGCAGGTTTACAGAATTTGAACGACTTTAAACATGAGCTGATTTTATCCCTAATCTATCCCCAATGAGCGAACCTGTGGCGACGGTGGCAAGGAAAAACTCCCTCAGATGACATGAGGAAGAAACCTCGAGAGGAACCAGATTCAAAAGGGAACCCATCCTCATTTGGGTGACAACAGACAACATGACTATAACAGTTTTAACATGAAGTCAGTTTCGTTGATGTTATAACTCAACTGATGGAAACTTGAGTGCAAAACTGTTCATGACAACTGCAGTCCTAAAGTTAGCAAGTCAACTGTAGTCCTCAGCCATAAGAGCATTACTGTAAGTGTCCAGAGCATCTTCCAAGTGTGACTTTTGACTGTCCATATGGGGCCATCCTCCACAGGAGCGATGTGATGAGACTCCGACCAGACACAGGGCATTAGGATGGATCAGGCAGGTCTGAGTATGTATACTGTGTATGTGGAAGAATGACAATAAAGTTGAGTTATTTTAGAATAATTTATTTTATATGCTTGATAATACGTCATGTTATGATTTATGTTATTGTTATGTCTTTCTCCCTACATTCTCAGAAAATAAAGTACATGATTGTGCCTTGAGTAGGACAGCGGTTTGTCACTGGGACGGTACTGTCTAAGGTACTAATTTTAACCTTTTATATACAGTTTGGGAACATATATGTACCTTTTTGGCTCTAACAAGGTACACATACAGTGTCTTGGAAAAGTATTCATCCCCCTTTGTGTTTGTCCTGTTTTGTCGCATTACAAGCTGGAATTAAAATTGATTTTTGGGGGATTAGCACCATTTGATTTACACAACATGCCTACAACTTCATTTATAGATTTTTTGGGGGCTTTTTTTTCACCTTTATTGGATAGGATAGTGTAGAGACAGGAAATGAGTGGGAAAGAGAGACAGGGAGGGATATAACCTCGGGTCGGAATTGAACCCAAGTCCCCGGATTTATGGTATGGTGCTTTATCCACCTGAGCCACAACACCCCCACATGCTTACAACTTTAAAGGTGCAGTATTTTTAATGTGACACAAACAATAATTAAGATGAAAAAACAGAAATCTGGAGTGTACATACCTGTAGGTATTCACACCCCAAAAACAATACCTTATAAAGCCACCTTTTGCTGCACTTACAGCTGCAAGTCTCTTGGGGTATGTCTCTATTAGCTTAGCACATCTAGCCACTGGGATTTTTGCCCATTCCTCAAGGCAAAACTGCTCCAACTCTTTCAAGTTAGATGGGTTGCGTTGGTGTACAGCAATCTTCAAGTTATCCCACAGATTCTCAATTGTATTGAGGACTGAGCTTTTATTAGGCCATTCCAAGATGTTTAAATGTTTCCCTTGAAACCACTCCAGTGTAGCTTTAGCAGTATGTTTAGAGTTTGCCACATGCTGTTGGAGAAACTCCAAACATGTTTTCTTCTCCTTTTTTTTTCTTAAAGCAATTACTTTTTCTGGCCACTCTTCTATAAAGCCCTGCTCTGTGGAGTGTACAGCTTAAAGTGATCCAATGGACAGATACTCCCATCTTCACTGTGGATCTTTGCAGCTCCTTCATTGTTATCTTTGGTGTCTTTGTTGCATCTCTGATTAATGCCGTCCTTGTCTGCTTTGTGAGTTTTGGTGGGCAGCCTTCTTTTGTCAGGTTTGTAGTGGTGCCATATTCTTTCCATTTTCCTATAATAGATTTAATGGTGCTCCCTGGGATATTCAAAGTTTGGGGTATTTTTTATAACCCAACCCTGAGCTATACTTCTTCACAATTTTGTCTCTGACCTGTTTGGAGGCTCCTTGGTTTTCATGCTGCTTGCTTAGTAGTGTTGCAGAATCAGGGTCCTTCCAGAACAGGTTGATTTATACAGACATCACATGACAGATAATATGACACTTTGATTGCACACAGGTGGCTCTTAATCAATTAATTACATGACTTATGAAGTTAATTGGTTGAACTAGTTCTTATTTAGGGGTTTCATACGGAAGGGGGTGAATACGATGCACACTCCAGTTATCTGTTTTTTCATCTTAATCATTGTTTATGTATCACTCACACACACACACACACACACACACACACACACACACACACACACACACACTAAATAAATAAATAAATAAATAATAATAAAATTGCACCTTTAAAGTGGCATGCTGTGTAAATCAAAAGGTGCCCCCCCCCCCCCCCCCCCAAAAAAAAAAAAGAAATCCATTTTAATTCCAGCTAGTAATGCAACAAAAACAGGACAAACATCGGGGGGGGGGGGTTGGATACTTTTGACTAGGAGGTACATTGGTGTAGATTGTAACTTGGGGGACTGTACCCCTATTTCTGATAGTGTATTTAAATGTAAGCAAAATATGTGATATTGACCACGTTAACTGCTTTGCACAAAATGTCAAATTTTCCTCAGGTGCATCAGATCTGAAGCATGTGTGTGCAGACGAACGACATTCAGATAGAATTGATGTAAAATGTTTTGCACAACCTTGTGGAGTCATGCCAACTCAAGTGCACACCATCATCTCATCTCATTATCTCTAGCCGCTTTATCCTTCTACAGGGTCGCAGTCAAGCTGGAGCCTATCCCAGCTGACTATGGGCGAAAGGCGGGGTACACCCTGGACAAGTCGCCAGGTCATCACAGGGCTGACACATAGACACAGACAACCATTCACACTCACAGTCAATTTAGAGTCACCAGTTAACCTAACCTGCATGTCTTTGGACTGTGGGGGAAACCGGAGCACCCGGAGGAAACCCACGCGGACACGGGGAGAACATGCAAACTCCACACAGAAAGCCCCTCGCCAGCCCCAGGGCTCGAACCCAGGACCTTCTTGCTGTGAGGCGACAGTGCTAACCACGTGCCGCCCGCACATCATCATCATGGCAAAAAAAAAAAAGCAAACAACATACTAAGAAACTCTGAAATTTAGGTAATATTTAAAATATTCTACTTTTCACTCAAATTGTTGTCAATAATATAATTGACATAATATAATATAATTGTAATTATATAATTATAATAAAATTATATTTTATATGATAAAATATGATATGATAAAATAATCTAATTATAATAATAGAATTGACAACATGAATATTGTTGTATTAATTCAAAATATAACTCACTAGTGCTCTTCAGCTTTTGGACCCCACTGTATCTACACTCACAGATTACTTTATTAGGAACACCTGTACACTTACTCATTCATGCAATCATCTAATCAGTCAGTCGAGTGGTAGCAGTGCAATGCAAAAAAAAAAATCATGCAGATACAGGCCAGCAGCTTCAGGTAATCTTCACATCAGCCATCAGGAGAAAAAAATCCAGTGAGTTACATTTCTGTAGATGGAAACACCTTGTTTATGAGAGCGGTACATGGAGAATGGCAAGACTGGTTCAAGCTGACAGTGTTTCAGGTAACCACTCTGGTCTTTCTGAGTGCTGTGCAGAAAAGCATCTCAGAATGCACAACATGTTGAATCTTTAGGTGGATGGGCTACAACACCACATCAGGTCACTTCTGTCAGCCAAGAACAGAAAGCTGAGGCTACACTGGGCACAGGCTCACCAAAACTGTTAAATATTGGAAATACATAGCCAGGTCTGATGAATCTCGATTTCTGCCGAGGCACACAAACGGTAGGGTCAGAATTTGGCAGCAACAGCATGGAGCCATGGAGCCAATGTGCCTTGTGTCAACAGTCCAGACTGGTAGAGGTGGTGTAATGGTGTGGGGAATGTTTTCTTGGCACACTTTTAAACCCCTACAGAGGGGACCTTGAAAATTCTCTCTGTTAAGAGTAGAGGATGATCAGAGTTGCCCACAGCTGGCATTGTGTGAACAGTAACCCTGAGAGCTCTGTAAATACTACACTATGCTTTCAGGTATATTTATTAAATGGAAAATAAGTCCCTAAGCAGTGCACTTTCTATATAGTATGGATATAGGAATGTCTCTAAACAGAAAACAGACTATTTTTGGGTGAAAGTGAAGCCCTACTCTCCTCAAACTAGAACATATAAATAAAGCAATTGGGGAAAAGCTGATGTACTCAGATGAGAACAAAAGGGGCTAAAAAAGGCATATTGTATATGCATGTGCCTTCTTGTAAGGTTGCCATCACTGCTCTTATTTCCAACAGTGGTTTTTGCCATCATACCCAGAGTTAGTTGAAGCCAAGCTAAAATTGAAATATGCAGCTTCATAAATTAAGTTTTTTTTTTAAAATGAAACTGCAGCCCAATATGTCTGAATGGCAGTGCAACCTGTTATGTACTAGGCTATACTGTATTTTGCAACAATTAATTTGTTATTTCCATTTCACACTAATTCAGTGCATCATTTTGACGAAATGATATGAAAAGTGAGTTGTCCCCATTATAGAGTTAAATGCTGAAGCCCTGTTGACTATAAACAGAATATTATATTTAACCTTAGTGTTTTAGATACTTGTTACCAGAGTTTTCATTTAGTGTAAGTTCAAAACACTTTTGTGTATCTGAAGATTAGCCACCTTTTGATTTTGTTCACAGCACCATTTTTTTCCAATTAGGTGTGCTAATGTGTCTGTAATGACGCCTCTTTAATAGGCCTGAGGAGGAGACATAATGGAAACGAGATGCAATTACAGACTATAAGTAGGGTGTTATTGCTGAGGGTTTCCCCATTTCTCAAGGTCAAACAAAGGTGTGACTGCCTTGTTCAGTATCTGGAATGGTTTTGATGGTCTGTGACTCAGGAATATTCAAACTGAGGACTTCAGCCATTTAATAGGCAGTCGACAGCATCTCTGATTTTAACTTACTATTTTGGTTAAACAAACTTTTAAACAGTGCCCTATCCAGACAACCAAATTCAATTTTTTTAAGTGGAAAATGGGTAAATCCTGAAAGTTTCTATATAATAATAATAATAATAATAATAATAATAATAATAATAAGTTCAACTTATATAACGCTTTTCTCACACCTGAGATCGCTTTACAATTACAAAAAAAAAATCCACCAAAAGAGGGTCAGGATGTAATTCCAATGGTGTAGCTACCCACAACCCCACCAAAAGGTGCACGAAGGTATGTCTCACACCGCCTGCACAGCTGCCACGACACCACTGGGCAACATCGCTTGGAACACCGCGCCATGGATCCACAAAGCAAGCACAGAAGCACCGCCACACAGAGCGCTGGCATGTCTCATCCATCTGCACAGCCACCGTGACACCACCGGGCAACATCGCTCGGAGCACTGCACCGAGTACAGAAGCATCGCCACCCAGAACGCTGGACAACCCCAATGTTAAAAGAGCAACAAGCTCACTGCAGTCCATAACGAGGAGTACAAGCATCACCCATGGTGGACCAAGGCCTGAAGGAAACCGATGCCCAAAGCTGTAGATAAGGAACCATAAAAGAACTCTTAAATAACAAGTGTTACATATGTTACTCCTGAGATACTAGTGATTCTGACCACTTCTGCTCTCTGGACCTGCCTATTCCATCCTAATGCCCTACTTCTAGTTGGAGCTTTCATTACTTCACTGCTGCTGAGGATGGCCCCATATGCACAGCCTAAATATGTACTTAGAAACTATGGACTGCAGTTGATACAAATAGTTTTGCTACAGTTACTCAGGCCTACAATTGTCATTATAATCTTAGGACTGCAAATTGCCATGAACAGTCCTGTATTAGAGTCTCAATCAGTGAACAGTTGATAACTTCAACAAAATAGACTTCATGATAAAACTACTGTATAATGAATTTTCTGGTTACACAATTATACTATTTAATCATATAGGACACAGTTATAGGATTTAGTTATTTATAATCACACTATCTAGTGTCACCCAGATGAGGATGGGTTCCCTTTTGAGTCTGGTTCATTTCAAGGTCTTTTCCTCATGTCGTCTCAGTGAGTTTTTTCCTTGCCACTGTTGTATCTGGCTTGCTCATTAGGGATAAATGTATACATTTCATATATGTACAATTTATACAAGTCACATTTTTGTTGAGGGCGGCACGGTGGTGTAGTGGTTAGCGCTGTCGCCTCACAGCAAGAAGGTCCTGGGTTCGAGCCCCGGGGCCGGCGAGGGCCTTTCTGTGTGGAGTTTGCATGTTCTCCCCGTGTCCGCGTGGGTTTCCTCCGGGTGCTCCGGTTTCCCCCACAGTCCAAAGACATGCAGGTTAGGTTAACTGGTGACTCTAAATTGACCGTAGGTGTGAATATGAGTGTGAATGGTTGTCTGTGTCTATGTGTCAGCCCTGTGATGACCTGGCGACTTGTCCAGGGTGTACCCCGCCTTTCGCCCGTAGTCAGCTGGGATAGGCTCCTGCGACCCTGTAGAAGGATAAAGCGGCTAGATGAGATGAATGACATTTAATGAGATGAGATGAGATGAGACATTTTTGTTGAGGGGTCACATTTGGCTAAGAAGTAACCATTGGTATTTCTGGGATAGGAAATTATGATTAGATACTGCCTGTGTGTAAGTTCACATTATCTGACTGTATCTGCATGGGTTTCCTCGAGGTACCCTGGTTTTCCTTTTTACTGTCCAAAAACAGGCAGGTAGGCAGATTGGCTATGTTAAACTGTCCCTAGGTGTGAATGAGTACATGAATGTCTGTGTGCATAGTGCTCTGAGATGGATTGACATCCCCTCCAATGTAAATTCTCCCATCTTGTGCTCAGTGTTCCGAGGATAAGTTCCAGATCCACTGTGACCTGTTTTGGCTAGTGTGGTTTGAAGATTGGGTTGAAGTTTGACAACTTATGGATCTTTGTGAAAATGGGCATTTATGTCATGCAGTCTGTTGATATGGGTCTGTCTCACAGATAGAGACAGAAAGAGACAGGCAGGAGGTGTTCATTAGAGACAAGGTCAGGGTGCCAGCTGGCAGTTTTGCAGTCTGGAGACAGACCTGGTTCCACACCCACTCTGCACATGCTCTGTCAAACAACATCTATTCCTTTGTCCTTCCAGAGCCCATTATTGGGCATATTAAGTGACCTGTGCTACTATCTAAATCACATAAATGCAGTTTTGGACTAAGAAGCTAACCCTCAAATATATTTGTTTTAGTTACAGAAATTATGGATGAGAGTATCATTCATACATATTAGCGTTTATGTGTCAAAACACAGGCCCACATAAACACACTAGTAATCCTTCCATGAATACATATATGGATGCCTTACACAGTTGAGAGTACAAAACATAGCTATCTTGCCACTTGAAAGAGCTTCAACCAAGATCTCAACTCGTAATCTGTGAAAGAAAACAAAGGCAAAGGCAATACAAAGCTAGTATTACGAGGACCCATGAAATATTACACAATGTTTGGGTGCAGATTGTTCAATATTTCACCCCTCGGTCCTATTCTGGTTTCAGTGCCAAATGCTGTATATTTATGAGCTGGAGGTTGTCCTCTGACTCTCAATGAGAAAGGCAACGTGATCCTCTCCCTGCATCTGTGCTCTCAGCTATTAGATTTCCACCAGTGCTCTTAGAGAGACAGTGAGCACCGGTCTTCTCATAAGCAGATGGAGCACATACAAGGCATGGAAAAGAGAGGCGCAACATCTTCTGAGCCTTTGCATTCTGTAAAGTTTACGAGAGTGGGATATCAAGGTGGTGCAGAGATGCAATAGCTTACTACCCCCTACTTCCCTGTTCTAAAGAACAAGCACTAGTGTCAGCAGTAATAAAGCTGCCTTCTGAACATGTTACAGCCAAGGACAGCTTTTTATTGTGCATTTAGGTTCAGTTATTTGTGCATATTATGCCTTTACATAAGAAATTATTTAAGATTTTTGATGTTAGTGCAAATTTCATCAGATCTAACTTAGTCACAGTTTGTGATAATAGAATGAAGGTGTGTGTGTGTGTGTGTGTGTGTGTGTGTGTGTGTGTGTGTGTGTGGCTTATCTGCTGTATTTTGATTAAAATGATTGCATACTCAATGGCATTCACCAGGCCTTAGTGATAAATGGTGCCACTGAACTAAATGCACATGACCTTTGTTTTTATCATCTCAGCGCCTATTAACAGCAGCTGAGAGTAAGATGCATTATACAGTTAATTGTTTAATCAAATATGATTAAATCTCAAAATGCAAATTAGCTCAATGTTGAACCAGATTTTATTGCATTCTAAGTGATTAGCTTTCTACATTATGAACAGGGCAAATTAATTGAATTCAACTTTTTTTTTCTTAGTATGTACACATTTAATTTTGTTACAAAAATTGTGATGCATGTGGGGGTGGGCAGGAGTTAAACTAACATTTAAGTGTTGCACGGTGAGACATTTTGTGGCAAAAATGAGAATCTCTTTATAATAATAATAATAATAATAATAATGGCCAGCATGAGGGGTGGCACAGTGGTGTAGTGGTTAGCGCTGTCGCCTCACAGCAAGAAGGACTGGGTTTGAGCCCTGTGGCCGGCGAGGGCCTTTCTGTGTGGAGTTTGCATGTTCTGTGTGGGTTTCCTCCGGGTGCTCCGGTTTCCCCCACAGTCCAAAGACATGCAGGTTAGGTTAACTGGTGGCTCTAAATTGACCGTAGGTGTGAATAATAATAATTTGGTCAAAATGTACAAAACCATTTTCAAGTGGTATGAGCCAGCTCTTTGTAAGGAGTACAGTGCTTCATAATTTGGCATTTTTAAGTTTTTTTTTTTCTTAATGGATCTAGCAATTGTATTTAGCTTACTTATTGCTTTTTATAACCACATTATATGACATCTTCCATCCATTATCCGTAACTGCTTATCCTGTGCAGGGTCACGGGCAAGTTGGAGCCTATCCTAGCAGACTATGAGCGAGAGGTGGGGTACACCCTGGACAAGTCACCAGGTCATCACAGGGCTGACACATAGAGACAAACAATCATTCACACTCACATTCACACCTATGGTCAATTTAGAGCTACCAATTAGCCTAACCTGCATGCCTTTGGACTGTGTGGGGGGGAACCAGAGCACTCAGAAGAAACCCACACAGACACAGGGAGAACATGCAAACTCCACACAGAAAGGCCCCCATCGGCCACTGGGCTTGAACCCAGAACCTTCTTGCTGTGAGGCGACAGCGCTAACCACTACACCACCATGCTGCCTTATATGACATCTTGGCATATTTTATTTATTTATAGCCAAACATGTATTTACATACATTTTTTTAAAATGTCAGAGCAGATAAACATCCATCATCTTTGTATTATCATTGAGTTTCACACATTTTATCCATGGATAACCTTGACTGTTTCGCAAATATATGGCAGTGTAAACTGTTTAGTTTGTTACTTAAAGCTAATTCTAATTTACTGTTATGAATTAAAATTAAGGTTAGAACCATCAAATGCAGAAATTTCAGCCATTTGGAATGGTGTTTAAGCCTTATCTCACATAGATCTATTAGAAAGGGACACAATATGTACTGTACATATACAAAAAAAGTATTTACATCATACTTTTATGGCAGAGCAGATACAAATCCATAACTTTATTATCTAGGTATCATCTTAGTGGTTCACACATTTTATCCACAAATAACCTTGATTGTTTAACAAAGATATTGATATCCAAAATGCTTAATTTATTTAATGTATAATTAAAGCTAATCATTTTTAAATTTACTCGTAACAATTAGATGTAGGAGAAGCATTCATCCTATTGTTGGGAGATCAAGAGTTTGAATCCTGATGATGCAGCAGCCATCTGTGGCCAGGAGCCAAGAGAACAAAATTGGCCATTCTTCTGTGGGTGGGAGGGATGGGTTTGCTGTCTGTCTGTCTGTCTGTCTGTCTCTCTCTCTCTCTCTCTCTCTCTCTCTCTCTCTCACACACACACACACACACACACACACACACTGACATATAGCCAATTGTGGGCACCCATGGGCTCATGAACTATCCAGAACAGGTCATATAGCACTTTCCTCCAAGTGTGTTAAGTAGCCCTGTGGCAAGCATGAGTAGCAGTTTGAAAAAGACATGGTTGGATGGCTTCACATGTCTTGGAGGAAGCACGTTTGTGCCAACCTCCCTAGTTGGTTGTTGTCATGTGGAAAGGGAGTGTTAACTAATAGGTGGGAATTGGCATATCCAAACTGAGGGAAAAAAAAATAAAGGACACAAAGGATATAAAAGGGTACATAGGCATTTTATGGCTGTGTTGGCAGGTTAGTTATGCTTTATGGTAATAAGAGAATGCCTCTTTCAGTAAGAGGTAGCAGTGACTGGCAGGTAGAAAGAGGGTATGAGGTGAGAGAAGTCAAAAGTCAAAGTCCCTCTCACGCCAGAATCTGGTCTTCCCAGGCAGTCTCTTGTCCCAGTACTAAGCAACTTTTTAAGGCATATGGGTGCAGCACAGATCTCCGTTTCGATAGCCCTTGGCCTCTCACCTATACAGCTAGGGTTACAGTGGGGGGGGGGGGGGGGGGGGCTAGTCTTCTGGTAACTGCAAGAGTTTGACTTCCACACTTGCATCTGTATTGCAGTGTGCCTTGCCAGACAGCAGTAGGTACCATTTTTATGATGGTCTTTGGTATGATTCGACCACAAGTAGAACTCATCATCTCCTGGTCGAGAGGCAGACATGCTAACCTATAGGCCAACTCGCAGTATGAGGTGAGAGAAGGGTGACAATAAAAAGAGAGAGTAGTGTGACAAGAAGAGCTAGCTGGAGGGAGATATGAGGCATACTGCACAGCTGGCTTTTAATTGAGTTTTTCCTTCCTTTTTTAGTCAGCATTTTTGCAGCTGTTTTACTAAAATGAATTAAAAGCTGACACCCAGTGTGTTTCCCCATAGATACAGATGCACAGCCTTCCATAGCCATGTGTCTGCACTCAACGTAAACTAAATGCTGAATTTTTGGCTCCCCTCAGCTAATCAGTCTTCCAGTGATTAACATGGTTGGTTCATTTGAACAAGCCTATTCACAGTGCACTTCTGAGTGCCTATTAGATTAAACCCAGAGGAAACATGTAATTGCTTATCAAACAGTTTTATGGTCCCTTAAAGAAAAGCCACTTGAAATATAAAGAACCAAATAATTCACATCTGAAATGTACACATGCAGTTTTTAGACACTTCACATTGTTTCACATATAATAATAATAAATGACATTTAGCAGATGCTCTTCTCCAGAGTGACGTACAACAGCCCAGAGAAGTTGGGGGTAAGTACCTTGCTCAAGGGCACTTCAGGCATTCCTGCTGGCCCAGGGAATGGAACCAGTGACCTTTTGATCCCAAAGCTGCTTCATTAACCATTAGGCCATGGCTTCCATAATAATAATAATAATAATAATAATAGGGTGGTGTAGTGGTTAGCGCTGTCGCCTCACAGCAAGAAGGTCCAGGTTTGGTCTGGAAGGAGTATGATTAACCTGTTGAGATGGATAGCAGTTAAGGCAAATTGAAAGAAAGGGATGGCTTTATTTGGCCAAATATGCAACTAAAATTCACACAGTTAAAAAAATAATAATTAAAAAAAAAGTTTCCGAAATGAATTGTCAATTTGTTTCTGTGTACCGTCAGGTATAAAATTTAATTTGCACAGTACCAGTGTGCAAAACAATACCTTATGAGCTTCAAGCTTATTTCAGTGCTAGCCTCTTGTGCTTCTATGTATTGAGGCAAAAAAAAAAATCACATTCAAGAAGAAATTCATGAACTGTGAAAATATCACATTTATTCCTCCAATAATCCTCAATGTTTTTTTTTTTTTTGTCAAGGTTTACTGGCTTTAGATGTACTCTTTGTCCTGAAATGTTATATACCCCAATGTGTGCATTATTTTGGGTTATATCACTGATCTGTCATGCCCAGCTTGGCTATTCTTGATCTGAGTCCTGTCAGCCTCTCCTCTGGACATCCCAAATGAGAACCAATTCTGCTTCATTTGAGTGATTCCTTCACAGTATAGTTGACATGAAAGGGAAGGCTGCCTATTAGCTTCTTTAGCCCTGGAGGTAAGACAATACCAATGAAACTGCATTGGCTTCATCTGGTAATTATTACAACAACATTACCGTGGGCTCCATGGAAAGTGATTTGCTTTGCCTGTCAATTAATTTCATCAGAATCCCTTGAGAAAGCAGCCAGGAAATGTATGCTTGGTAATTCTGGATATCAAGTCCTTTTGCGAGCCCTTGTTTCTTAGAGTAAAGGACTTGGCCTTTGCACATAAGGAGCACACTGCTGATCAGCTAATGTAGCTCGTGCCCAAGAGAGGACAAACTGCAGTGCAGCAGAGCAATGGGATCAAGTGGAGGATATAGTGTAGACAAAAAAAATAAAAATAAAAAAAAAACTCTGATAAAGGAGCAGTGAGAGACAAGAGGAAGAGATAGATAAACAACACAGATTGACACACACCCCTGAGACAAGAGCCACAGAGAGGAGGAGCACTGACATTAGCCTCTTATCTCTGCCTTTCCTCTCCTTCCTGCTCTCAGGGTCTCTTGCTACATATTTAAACATTCGGTCAAGCTCCAGAGGACGTTCTTGAATAAGACACAGGGGAATCTGCAGACTGGTGTTTATCTGTGTATGTGATCTGTGCATAACATGAGGTTATGTTTCATTGCCCAACTATTTAATTACTCTCGCTCACCAACAGTGACTTTTTTTGCTTGCTAGCTTGATTTCTTTTAATGCAAATAATGAAGAACAAATAATGGTGTGTGACATCTGTCCTCAGATTGAGAGTGGAGAAATACACTTGCATGTACTATTGTTTTATTTTATTTAGAGGTTAACACAAGCAATATCAATGGGATTGCATCCCTATGGTGCAGTGAATGCCATTTATTTAAAACAAAGGAATTATTGTCTTGTCCAACTGAATTGCACTGAAGTAAACTCTTTTAAAAAAAGGAAAAAAAAGCATTCTGAATAGAAATATGTTCACATCCCTGCTCTAGTGTTCCATACTCTTACTTTAGTTTAATAATAATATTTTAATATTTTAAGTTTAATAATAATATTCCTTAACAATGATTACCTATTCTGTTTATTGGAAGTCTAGGGTATACATAAAATAAAACTCTGAAATGTATATTTAATATTAAGATTTTAATCATTTTACTTTTTACTTTGCAGTTTAGGTTGTTGCTTGCAGAATCATAGGAAAAAAAAAATTCTAGACAGATTTTCCTGCCCCAACCCCATTTCTGAAAATCCAACCACAAAGGCTATCTAATGTCATATCTTCTTGCAGCCAAGCATGCAAGAAGTGATGAATTCTAGACAGGAATTTAGGCTGACTGCAAAAATGGTTGGCCTCTTGAAATCACACTGGAATGGAAAATAATGTTATTAACCAGTTAAATACTGTATAATATAATTTTTTATAATTTTTTGATTAATCTAAAAGAAAAAATACATAATTTTTTATTTTTATTCCCTGTAACGTTTGATATGTGGAGAAAACACATCTAATGAGATACACTTTTTGTATTTGATTACCTCATATTTGCTATTATTCATTGCCTTAAGTATGCTGTATCCATAAGTATCATCATCATCATCATCATCATCATCGATTTCTGCACTTTGATCACTTGTATCCTGGGGTATAACTGTCCGGACATTGCCTTGTTCAGCAGTAGTGCTAAGTCTGATTGAGACTTTATATTTCTCCTGATCTGTTGGACGTCTACTTCCAACAGATTCTCAAACCTCTTCCACATCACTGGTGACATTGATCTGATGTCAAATAAAGTTTGTTTAAGCAGTTCACTACTATCCATTCTGCAAATGTGTCCAGTATATTTAAGTTGTTGTTTGTAACAGACTTCCTTAATAGGAGGGGTCTTTGTTATCTCACATAGTCTAGCATTACTTATTTTAACCCTACTGGTGTGTTCATTTCATGTTAATTGTTTAGTGTTCCTGGTCAGAAGTGCCTGCCCCATCATAACTGATTGTAATTCAATAATATTCATATTTACCACCTAATGTTGTGATAGATCTTTTCATCAACTTACGTTATAATGAAAATTACAAGTTTTGAATATCTATTTGCTATTTATGGCCTGTAGGCCTTATTGAGCTGAGCTCATACAACTCGTTTTTGAGTAAAAAAAAAAGAATAATTGTCAGTAACAGTGTTTAGAGCACTACTGTAGCTTGAAACAGCCTCCAAACATGGCCACTCTAAACTACAACTCCCAAGAATCTCAGCGCCCCCATCTCCTGCATATTAATTACACCTGTCTCTCATTTCCTCATCAATTAGCTCCACTACTTAAATCCCTCTCTCACTCACTCCAGTTGTGAAGTATCGTTCAGCGGTTCTCTCTTGTCGTACCAAGCTGTTTACTTTCTGCCTGTCCTCTCATTATCTCGACTTTGTTTACTTTCTCCTTGACCTTGTCTTCTCGTCTAACCCACACTGTTCTGTCTGCCGATTGACCGACCCCTGCCCGTTACTCTGACTACGATTCTCGTTTTCCGATTTGGCTTCATTTCCAGTTTGCTTCATCTGCTCTCCCCTGCACCTGCATCCGTAAATGCCTGCACCCTGACAGGATACTTCGGTGATATGGATGCAGCAGAGGAGGCAAAGCATACTGCTCTAAACGCTCAAGGGTGCCTCTTAGGAGAACATCAGCAGGTGCTTACCAACCTCACTGCCAGGATGGCACAGCTTACTGCCGTGATGTCGCAGGCCCTCCTAACATGCCCTGAATCCTCCACAAACTCCACTAAGCTTCTCTCGCTACCTGAGAAGTATGCCAGCGATTACCCTCAGCTATAAGGGATTTCTGCTCCAGTGCTCCATGTACTTTTCTGCACTCACCAGTATCTCCAAGGGACAGAAAATCGCAAAGTTTCTTTCACTGTTAACGGGAAAAGCCTTGCAATGGGCTAGTGCCATTTGGGAGTGTGGAAGCGAGTATACAACGTCTTATGACCGTTTCCTTGAATTATTCAAATGAGTTTTTGACCATGAACCAGAAGGCATCAAAGTTGGTGAGAGTTTGCTGACTATCAAGCAGGGCGCAAGAAGAGTTGCAGAATATGCTCTGGACTTCCGAACCCTCACTGCTGCCAGTGGCTGGAACAAGCCTGCTCTAAAGGCAGTTTTTTGCTAAGGTCTACGCCCTGAAGTTTTAAATGAGCTTGCATGTAGAGACAAACACCTCACCCTGGATTCTCTCATAGATCTTACCATCTGGCTGGACCACTTACTCCATAGCTGACCATCTCTAAAGGGTGCAACCATGCCTGTCCCTACCACCAATGCACCTACACCTGTGGAGATTTCACAAACTCATTTAAAGTGCTCTGAATGAGAAAGGAGGAGACGCGAGGGCCTATGTTTTTACTGTGGGGATCCCAATCACCCTATTTCCCAGTGCTCTGTTCATCCACCTCACACCAACTCAGCCGAAACCTTGTCCAGCCTGGTGAGTCCCCTGATACCACTTAAAGCACAATCTTTCAAAATGCCAGTATTATTGAAGCTGTCCTTCTCAGCACACATGCTTTCTGCATTTGTTGACTCAGGGGTGGAGAGGAACTTCATTGACAGCTCGATTGTCCAGAAATTCAGTCTGCCCACTAACTCCCTGAAGAGACTGTTCAGCATCAGAACCATCGACGGAGGTCCAATAGGGAACAGACTCATCATCACTCACACTTCTCCACTGCACATTCAGGTGGGAGCTCTCCATTTCAAGCTCATATCACTCTTGGTCACTTCCACAGTACATCATGACATCATTCTGGGATATCCATGGCTGCAACTACATGACCCATTGATCTCCTGGCAAAATAAGCACATTCTACAGTGGTCACCCACGTGTTTTCAGAACTGCCTCCTTTATCCCCAGCTGACTCTCTCCTCCACATCTGTGGAAAGTCTGCAGCCTGATTCACTAGATAATGTTCCAGAATGCTACATGGACTTGAAGGAGGTCTTCAACAAGGGTAAAGCTTGTAGCCTACCTCCACATTGCACTTATAACTGTGCTATTGATCTCCTCCCATGCACTTCTCCGCCATGCAACTACATCTACCCTCTGTCCCAGAATGAACAATCTGCTATGGAAGAGTATGTACAGGAAGTTCTGAAGCAGGGGTACATCCACCCTTCCACATCACCGGCCTCAGCAGGCTTCTTCTTCGTGGAGAAAAAAAAGGGGGTGGTCTTCGACCCTACATTGATTACAGGGGCCTCAACCAAATCTCAGTGAAATACCCCTATTCTCTTCCACTAGTGCCCTCAGCTCTAGAACAACTATGTATGGCCAAGATCTTCTCCAAGCTGGACCTACGTAGTGCCTACAACCTGATCCGAATCTGAGAAGGAGACAAGTGGAAAATGGCCTTCAGCACCACCACCAGCCATTTTGAGTACCAGGTGATGCCATATGGCCTCTCTTTGGCACCAAGTGTGTTTCAATGCCTGATAAATGATGTGCTCCAAGACCTGTTGGGAAGATATGCTGTGGCCTACATAGACTACATCCTGATATACTCCCCAGATGAAGAAAGCCATCTCAGACACCTCAGATTGGTACTGTGGCAGTTTGTATGAGTGGGTGGAGCACAGAAGGACGGCAGGCCAGAATTAAGTTAAAAAAAACTCTTTTATTGTGCACTTTTCAGTCGCTCTCTAATTCTCCCGGCCACACATACACACACAAGTCATCTGGTTGGGGATGACCCTCTGCTCTCGCTCTCTCTTTAAGTAGGGCACGGTGACTGGGGAAGACACACAAACACGTTAATAGACCTCACATGCAGTGATTCTGCCACTTACCTTCCCTGACTCTGCCCTCCAGTCACAGAGCGACGCTTGACCACGCCCCCGCTGCCACATACCCCCATCGCCTGACTCAGGCCGGGCAGCTGTCCGGCCTGCAGCCGACTCCCCCCCCACCCCCCACCCCCGACGGGAGAGGGAGTCCGCCACGACCATCTGTGCCCCCGGCCTGTGGATCACCTTGAAGTTAAAGGATTGGAGTGCCAGATACCAACTGGTGATCCGCGCGTTGGCATCCTTCATGTGGTGGAGCCACTGGAGGGGCGCGTGGTCCGAACAGAGGGTGAAAGGGCATCCCAGCAGGTAGTAGCGGAGGGTGAGGACTGCCCACTTGATTGCGAGGCACATTTTTTTGATGGTGCTGTAGCGCCCCTCACGTACCAACAGCTTCCTGCTGATGTAAAGCACTGGACGGTCCTCCCCCTCCACCTCCTGGGACAAAACAGCCCCCAGCCCCCTGTCCGACGCATCTGTCTGTAACATAAAGGGGAGAGAAAAGTCAGGGGAGTGTAACAGTGGCCCCCCACACAGTGCAGCCTTCACCTCAGAGAAAGCCTGCTGGCATTGCTCTGTCCACTGGACCGGATCTGGTGCCCCCTTTTTAGTGAGATCAGTCAGCGGGCTGGTGACATCCGAATAATTAAGTATAAACCTACGATAGTAGCCAGCCAGCCCCAGGAACTGTCTCACCCACTTTTTGGTCTTGGGCCTCAGGCAGGCCGCAATCGCTGTTATCTTATTAATTTGGGGACGCACCTGCCCGTTGCCCAAGTGGAAGCCCAGATACCGTACTTCCACCCGCCCAATCGCACACTTCTTCAGGTTGGCTGTGAGACAAACTGGTGTAAGCCAAACGGTGTGGAAAAGGCCGTTTTTTCTCGGGATAATGGAGTCAAGGGGATCTGCCAATAACCCTTTGTAAAATCCAGTGTCGAGTAAAAGCAAGCTGTGCCTAGTTGATTGAGCAACTCATCAATACGAGGCATTGGGTACGCGTCAAATTTAGACACCGCGTTGACTTTTTTATAGTCTACACAGAACCTGACCGACCCGTCGGCCTTGGGTACCAAGACCACCGGGCTGCTCCAGTCACTGTGGGACTCCTCGACGATGCCCATTTCGAGCATGACCTCGAGTTGTTCCCAAACCACTTTTTTCTTGTGTTCGGGTAGCCTGTAAGGGCGGCTGCATACTACTATCCGCGGGGGCATCTCAATGTGGTGCTCTATGAGGTCGGTGCGGCCGGGCAGGGGCGAGAACACATCCGAAAACTCGGTCTGCAACTGGGCAACCTCCGTGAGTTGGGTCGGGGAGAGGTGGTCTCCACAGGGGACCGGAGAGGTACGCGATGCCAATGCTCCCTTTTGAACCTCCGGCCCCAGCTCCACCTTCTCCGGAACCACTGACACCAATGCCATGGGGACCTCCTTGATCCAGAGTTTGAGCAGATTGAGGTGGTAAATCTGTAGTGCCCCACCCCTGTCTGTTTGCCTCACCTGGTAGTCAATGTCCCCGACTCGCCGTGTGACCTCAAAGGGTCCTTGCCACTTGGCGATCAATTTGGAGCTCGATGTGGGCAACAGTACGAGTACTTTATCTCCCAGTGCGAACTCCCTAAGGCACGTACCCCTGTCGTACAGGCGGGTTTGCCGTTCTTGGGCCTGCCGCAAATTCTCCTGGGTTACGTGTGAGAGTGTGGAGTTTTGGCGCAGGTCAATAATGTATTGAATTTCATTTTTACTTGGTGAAGGTCCCTCCTCCCAATTTTCTCACAGCACATCTAGAATGCCGCGCGGCTTATGCCCATATAACAATTTGAAGGGAGAGAACCCCGTGGAGGCTTGTGGGACCTCTTGCACTGCAAATAACAAGGGTTCGAGCCATTTTTCCCAATTTCGTGCATCCTCGCTTATGAATTTTTTAATTATATTTTTGAGGGTGCAATTGAACCGTTTGACTAAACCGTCCGTTTGTGGGTGATAAACGCTGGTGCAGATCAGCTTAATTCCTAATAACCCATACAGTTCATTCAGTGTATGTGACATAAACGAGATGTCTTGGTCAGTCAGAATCTCTTTTGGGATTCCAACTCGGGAGATGACGCGGAAGAGCGCTTCTGCAATACTGCGTGCTGAGATATTGCGAAGAGGCACTGCTTCCGGGTATCGCATTGCATAGTCCACCAGAACTAAAATAAAGCGGTATCCTCGTGTTGACCGATCTAATGGCCTGACGAGATCCATCCCAATTCTTTCGAACGGGGTCTCGATTAATGGCAGAGGGCGCAAAGGCACTTTTGGAATGGCCACTGGATTTACTAACTGTCATTCACGGCACGCCATACACCACCTACGGACATCGCCATGAATCCCTGGCCAATAGAACTGGGCCATTATTTGGGCTAGTGTCTTATCGTGCCCTAGGTGTCCAGCCATGGGATTAAAGTGAGCCGCCTGGAATACCAATTCCCGGTGGCTCTTTGGAATCAAAAGCTGCGTGACTTGCTCTTTAGTCTGAGTGTCCTGCGTCACTCAGTATAATCTATCCTTCATAATAGAAAAATAGGGGAAGGACAGGGTGGCATTTGGCTGGAGCGTTTGACCATTGATTACTCTCACTTGGTCAAACGCATGCCGCAGAGTCTCGTCTCGCAACTGCTGTAACGGGAAATCCGCGAGGGATTCCCTGAGAGAGGGAGGAGGAGCCTGCTGCTCCTCACTCTGACGCGGAGATGACATAGACGGCTCTGTGACAGCTGCTCCCGCCAATGCGACACCGGGACCTCCCCCTGCTGAACTATGGCAGGACCCACTCTTCACTAAATGGCTCATTTACTCCCTGAATCCCGGCCAATCAGTCCCCAAAATTATCGAGTGGGTGAGGCGAGGATTAACCGCCGCCTTTACTCTAAATTTTTCCCCTTGGAAAAGAATGTGGACCAACGCTAAAGGGTAGCTGTGAACATCCCCATGCGCACACAACACCTTCACCCCCTGTGCTCCCCCAATGCCTTGTCTTGCACCAGGCTTTGGTGAATTGAGGTCTGATTACAGCCAGAGTCCATCAACGCCTGATATGTATCCCCTTGGATACTCACCGGTATGCGATACGCTCCGGCCCGATCGAGGGCAGCTCCTGGCGCGTCGGGGATCTGAACCACTGCGCCCACTTCCATTGCCAAGCACTGCTGTTGGAGGTGGCCCGGCTCCCCGCAGCACCAGCAAACTGGCCCGGGCTTCTTCTCTGCACCGGTGTTCGGGGGCTCACTCACCTGGGGGAGGAGAGACAGACAAAGAAGGGAGAAATGGGAGGGCACCGCGAGGACGAGTCACAGGAGGGGGGGAAAGAGAGAGGAGAGGGAAGAAGAGGATGTCCGCTGTCCTGCCGTCGGAACAGCCACCAAATGGTCCTCTGCCAGCTTGATGGCCTGATCCAGCAACACCGGGCGGTGGCACTGGACCCACTCCGCGGTCCCCTCTGGTAGGCAGGCGATGAACTGCTCCAGTACCACCTGATCGATGATTTCCTCGGTGTCGTGGTTGTCGGCCCTCAACCACCACCAGCAGGCGTCCCGGAGCTTCTGGCCAAACGCGACCGGCTGGCCGACTTCCTCCAGGCGCAAAGAGCGGAAGCGCTGTCGTTGTTGTTCGGGGGTGCACCCCACCCGCTGGAGGACGGTCCAGTGAAGGTCCGCGTATACCAGCCGGCCATCGGCGGGGAGCTGTAGCGCGGCCAGCTGCACCTCGCCCGTTAGCAGGGGGAGGAGGCACACCACGCGCTGTTCCACTGGCCAGCCTGAGGCCTCTGCTTCCTGCTCGAAGAGCGTGAGGAAGGCCTCGGGGTCATCGTGTGGGCCCATCTTAGTTAGGGTGAGGGGAGAAGGGCCCACGGCAGTGGATGCTTTTATGGCTGAGGACTACAGTTGACTTGCTAACTTTAGGACTGCAGTTGTCATGAACAGTTTTGCACTCAAGTTTCCATCAATGAAGAGTTTAACATCAACGAGACTGACTTTATGTTAAAACTGTTAATGTTATAGTCATGTTGTCTGTTGTTGCCCAAATGAGGATGGGTTCCCTTTTGAGTTTGGTTCCTCTCAAGTTTTCTTCCTCATGTCGTCTGAGGGAGTTTTTCCTTGCCACCATCACCACAGGCTTGTCCATTGGGGATAGATTAGGGATAAAATTAGCTCATGTTTTAAGTCATTCAAATTCTGTAAAGCTGCTTTGCGACAATGTTCATTGTTAAAAGCACTATACAAATAAACTTGACTTGGCATAGGCACACATTTTACACAAACTATATTAAAAATGAATGTTTGAACACATTAAAGAACAGTAACATTAATAAAAAAACTAATTAAAACAGTAATCTTTTTCATTTGCAGACAGCTGCCAAGTCTGTACACTGTACAAAAAGCGGGGGCATACACCTGCTGTGAGAAACTTCACTCGTGTTTGTAAATTAATACAATGGTCTGTAAGCACATGTTTTAGTCCATTCCATTTCTGAAATGCAGCACCAAGTCTAGTACCAATGGACTGCAAATTGTCACTTGAATTCACAACAGCATATCCAAGATATTTAAAACTGCAGACATTCTTGATCTTGTTGCTAACAAGGCACACTAGGCTCTTGTGATTGTTTACTCCCTCATCAACATTGAAAATCGTTATCTTGGTTTTAGAATAGGATATTTGTTGTCCAAAATGGCTGTAGGTTTCATTGAATCAATGAGACTTAGCCACCCATAATCCTGTTGCCGGTTCACCGGTTGTCCTTCCCTGGACCAGTTTTGGTAGGTACTAACCACTGCATACTGGGAACACCACATCAGATGTGCAATTGTGGAGATGCTCAGACCCAGTCATCTAGCAATCACAATTTGGCCCTTCTCAAAGTCACTCAGATCCTTACGCTTGCCATTTTTTCCTGCTTCCAACACATCAACTTTGAGAACTGACTGTTCTCTTGCTGCCAACTATATACCATGCCTTGACAGATGCCATTGTAACAACATAATCAATGTAATTCACTTTACCAGTCAGTGTTTTTAATTTCATGGCTGATAGGTGTACTGTCGCCATTGCTCCATTTGCTTGCCCAGCTGCAAGACTGGGCTCCCCAGGGTCTACCAATCAATTAATGATGGAGGTGGTGCTGGCTCAAGTGTGAGATGCAATTAGACTCATCAGGACTTATCAGTGCCTCATAAGCCTAGCATAAAACAAGCACTAATATGATTAAAAAATAACTAAAATATTCTTTGAGGCATAAGTTCACCAATCACATTAATATATGTGCTGTTACTATTGTGGCACTAAAAATTTGCAACAGCATTGGAACCTGCTTTGGAGCAAACTTCCATCTATCATCTGTAGCTGCTTATCCTGTTCTACAGGGTTGCAGGCAAGCTGGAGCCTATCCCAGCGGACTATGGGCAAGAGGCAGGGTACACCCTGGACAAGTCACCAGATTATCGCAAGGCTGACACAGAGACAAACAACCATTCACACTCACATCTATGGTCAATTTAGAGCCACCAATTAACCTAACCTGCATGTCTTTGGACTGTGGGGGAAACCGGAGCACCCAGAGGAAACCCACGCAGACATGGGGAGAACATGCAAACTCCACACAGAAAGGCCCTCACCAGCTGCTGGGCTCAAACCCAGGACCTTCTTGCTGTGAGGCGACAGTGCTAACCACTACACCACTGTGCCACCAGGAGCAAACTTATGTTTTAAAAATATTGTTATGTAAATACGAAACTGACCATCTAGGGCTACAGCCTCTGTGTTTTACATGTATGTGTTCCTGACTCTTTAGTTCCTTGATAATGTGATTCTGTGATTTAACAATGGTTGCCAATTTTTTGTAGTTCTAAATAATGATAGATAGATAGATAGATAGATAGATAGATAGATAGATAGATAGATAGATAGATAGATAGATAGATAACTTTGTCATTCACCTGTACATCCAGAATGCACATTTGAACAAAATTTCATTCCACTGGCTTATGTCAATATCACTGCCACATATAACTATTGCACATAATCTGGTAACCAAAAAATCTGAAATTTACAAATAGAGACTTAAAAACATTAAGCCCAGTGCACACAGGCAATTTTCCATCGCTTGGTTGTGCAACTTTTTGATGCAAACGAAAAATCATTTCATGTGCAGATGATATTTGTGATGGCGATTTTTTTTTTTGTTGCTTGCGAGAGATTGCAGGTATCAGACATGCTTGATATTCTGCAACAAAAAATTGCCAGTCGCTGACTTGTTGCAGAGATATTGCCGCATGTGCGTGTCTTTGCGATCAGGAAGCGATCACCTCCAAAGGCTAAGCCAATCCCAGCCCACGAAGTAGTCATGTGATTACCACGTGACTTGCATCTCCCTCCTCAAATCACCCACTGGTAGCAGATAACGCGCACATGAGAGGGGAAACTTGTGTCCAAAAATTGCAATACGTTTGTGACAGAAAATCGCCAGTGTGCACCAGGCTTTAAATAAAATAATATACTATAGAATAGAATATACTACAACCCCGATTCCAAAAAAGTTAGGACAAAGAACAAATTGTAAATAAAAACGGAATGCAATAATTTACAAATCTCAAAAACTGATATTGTATTCACAATAGAACATAGACAACATATCAAATGTCGAAAGTGAGACATTTTGAAATTTCATGCCAAATATTGGCTCATTTGAAATTTCATGACAGCAACACATCTCAAAAAAGTTGGGACAGGGGCAATAAGAGGCTGGAAAAGTTAAAGGTACAAAAAAGGAACAGCTGGAGGACCAAATTGCAACTCATTAGGTCAATTGGCAATAGGTCATTAACATGACTGGGTATAAAAAGAACATCTTGGAGTGGCAGCAGCTCTCAGAAGTAAAGATGGGAAGAGGATCACCAATCCACCTAATTCTGCGCCGACAAATAGTGGAGCAATATCAGAAAGGAGTTCGACAGTGTAAAATTGCAAAGAGTTTGAACATATCATCATCATCTACAGTGCATAATATCATCAAAAGATTCAGAAAACCTGGAAGAATCTCTGTGCGTAAGGGTCAAGGCTGGAAAACCATACTGGGTGCCCGTGATCTTCGGGCCCTTAGACGGCACTGCATCACATACAGGCATGCTTCTGTATTGGAAATCACAAAATGGGCTCAGGACTATTTCCAGAGAACATTATCTGTGAACACAATTCACCGTGCCATCCACCGTTGCCAGCTAAAACTCTATAGTTCAATGAAGAAGCCGTATCTAAACATGATCCAGAAGCGCAGACATCTTCTCTGGGCCAAGGCTCATTTAAAATGGACTGTGGCAAAGTGGAAAACTGTTCTGTGGTCAGACGAATCAAAATTTGAAGTTCTTGATGGAAATCAGGGACGCCGTGTCATTCGGACTAAAGAGGAAAAGGATGACCCAAGGTGTTATCAGCGCTCAGTTCAGAAGCCTGCATCTCTGATGGTATGGGGTTGCATTAGTGCATGTGGCATGGGCAGCTTACACATCTGGAAAGACACCATCAATGCTGAAAGGTATATCCAGGTTCTAGAGCAACATATGCTCCCATCCAGATGACATCTCTTTCAGGGAAGACCTTGCATTTTCCAACATGACAATGCCAAACCACATACTGCCTCAATTACAGCATCATGGCTGCGTAGAAGAAGGGTCCGGGTACTGAACTGGCCAGTCCAGATCTTTCACCCATAGAAAACATTTGGCGCATCATAAAATGGAAGATACGACAAAAAAGGCCTAAGACAGTTGAGCAACTAGAATCCTACATTAGACAAGAATGGGTTAACATTCCTATCCCTAAACTTGAGCAACTTGTCTCCTCAGTTCCTAGATGTTTACAGACTGTTGTAAAGAGAAAAGGGGATGTCTCACAGTGGTAAACATGGCCTTGTCCCAACTTTTTTGAGATGTGTTGTTGTCATGAAATTTAAAATCACCTAATTTTTCTCTATAAATGATACATTTTCTCAGTTGAAACATTTGATATGTCATCTATGTTCTATTCTGAATAAAATATGGAATTTTGAAACTTCCACATCATTGCATTCCGTTTTTATTTACAATTTGTACTTTGTCCCAACTTTTTTGGAATCGGGGTTGTAACTATGCTACATATATTAAATATATTGCACAATAAAGGATTTATAGCAGCATTTAGGATATTGCACATAGTCCACATAGTGATGTTCTTGTTCAGATATATATGGTAGGGGATTATTAGTTCAGGAGTCTGATAGCTTGAGGGAAGAAGCTGTTACAGAACCTGGTTGTTCTGCTCCTGATACTGTGGAACCTCTTGCCAGAGGCCAGTAGAGAGAACAGTCCGTGATGCGAATGGGTGGGCCCTGGTCAGACAGCATTCAACTGCAATGTCTTGGATGGAAGGCAGAAAGGTCCCAATGATCTTTTCCAATGTTTGTGAGGGTGCAAGCACTTATGGATGCAGGCGCAGGGGAGAGTGGGAGCAGCAAACTATAGACAAAGCCAAAACAGTAGACAAGAAGCGTAGTCAAAGAAACAGGCGAAGGTCGGTTGATCGGCAAACTGGATAACATAGATGAGACTAAGAGATGTGGTCGAGGTAAACATAAGCAAAGGTCGAATACTAGAAGGCAGGCAGAAAGTAAACAGCTTGGTAATGACAGGAAGGAAACACTGAATGATACTTCGTAGTGAGTGAGAGTGGTGTCTATATAGGGTTGTTGATAATGAGAGACAGGTGTATTTAATAAGCTGGAGACAGAGGGCACTGTGGTTCTTGGGAGTTGTAGTTCATGGTGGCCATGTTTGAAGGCTGTTTTGAGCTTGTGCGCTCAACGCTGTTACTGACACCATCCTCACCACTTTTTGCATGATCTTCCAGTCTGAGGCTTTGCAGTTCCCAAACCAGACAGAGATGCAGCTGGTCAGTACACTCTCTATAGTACTCCTATAGACAGTGGTGAGGATGGAGGTATGTTCTTCTCATCTGGCACAGAAAGTGCAGGTGCTTCTGTGCTCTCTTTGCAAGAGAGGTGATGTTGAGGGAACAAGTCAGATTGTCCATGCTCTGCACCCCCAGGAACTTGGTGCTGCTGGCTAATTCCACTGTGGTGTCATTGATGAGAAGTGGTGTGTGACTATGCCTATTTCTCCTTAAGTCCACAATGATCTCTTTTGTTTTTTTCAAAATTCAGGACCAGGCTGTTTCCATTGCACCAGTCTACCAGTTGTCTCACCTCCTCCCTGTAGGCCTGTTCGTTGTCATCTTGAATGAGGCCCACCACTGTCGTGTCATCTGCACAGTTCACAATGCGATTATGGACATGTCTCTGATTATCTGATTTGCCACTACGATGAATCTGTCTGCTCATGTTAATGACATCACTGAGATACCCTTATAAAGCCTACTTGTAGTTTACAACTCTAGTGCATTACAGAAATACAATTTATTGTGTGCCTCAGTAGTATTGGGTATCGGAGAGGAGCGTTAAGCTGGAGTTTCAGGCCAGATTAATTCCCCTCCAGAAAAAAGTAGAAAGCACTTATACTGATGTCAGGATGAAATAGATACTGCCAAGATTGGATTTCCATAATGAATTCAGTGATGGTGTGGATTTATTTGAAACAGTGTCATTTATTTTGTCACAGGTGCCAGATATATTTCAACACACGTAACACATTTGAATAATGTTATTCTCACAATTTGAAGATGGCATTATATGCAAACAACCAAAACTGTTACATATCTACAATGCCCCCTTGTTTTTTTTTAAACATAGATGGATAAGACTGGTCTGGGAAATATAAAGAACCAACCCTGGTCATAAAGTAGCTTATTAAAATTAGGAGTGGTTTTCTGCTGGTTTCTACTTATTGTTTTGCAGATACAATTTGAAATATTAATAATAATATAGATCTACTTGTGACTATTTGTCAGTAATGGCATTGTGAGCCGAAACTCTAACTGAACTACAAACATGGCTTCCCAGGACTACAATACCCAAAGTTCACAGCCCCCCCTGTCTCTCTCTTAAGTTCATCTGACTGTTGTTAACTGTTAATCAGCAGTGCTACTTAAGCCTCTCCCTCACACACCTTCAGTGCAAAGTATTGTTCTGTGTTTACTCAGTCATTGCCCACCTGCCTGCTCGCCCCTTTAACTCCTTTGTCTGCTCTCTGTTTGCCAATTGACTGACCCCTGCATGCTTTCTGACTGAGTTTGCTTACTGATTTGACTATGCTTCCTGTTTGCATTCCTGCACTTACGTACATCCATGAGTGCCTGCATTCTGATACTATTTGTCGACTATCTGTTCCCAGATGTCATTAGCATGGTTAAAAAATAATTTAATTATGATCTTCAATATTGTTTTTTACTTGTAAAATCTTTTGTTTATTTGTTTTAGTATTATTATAACTACTACATAGTAGATGTGTTTGATTTTGCAGATACTGTATTTCAACACAAACATAATGATACACAAATAGTTACCATGAATTAAACAACATTACAATTATGTACATACAAAGACAAATGATTCCGCTTACATTTTTTGAACATTTTGTCACTGCTATTAATCTTTCAGTACAGAATAGAAATCAACCCTATTTATCATAGTGAAATTGGTTGCCAAAACATAATAAGAAAAAGTACACATCTATCACACAGCACTTTTATAAATAAAAATATGTATATAATCTCTTTTATTTAATCATGTTAGGGCGGGTGAGCAAGCAGTACTCTTTTACAATGGCTTGTTGAAAGGCTGGGAAGGACAAGGTTGCCATGTTGCTGCAACTCTGGACCAAGTGAAGATTAAGTGCCTTGCTCAGGAGCATAATGCCAATGGTCAGCAGAAAAGCAAAGAAAATAGAATCCACCATCCAGGAATGTAAGTACATATTCATAATGCCTTCTCTTATTTACTGATTACCTCAACAATACATCAAATCAGATTCATTCATACATATATTTCCAAATTTAGAATATTACTGGGGTATATAAATCAAAATATTGTGTATATTAAGAGATTGTGGGGAATGAATCTGAAAATGTATATAAGAAAGTATGAAAAAAACCTATCATCTCATCATTTTTCTTGATAATGTTCATGGCAGGTGCAACTTTGCAGCAGCATAAATTGTTTTCTCAAATAAAGGTCTGAATCAGCTGACATAAGGAATATGGGCAGCCCAGCAAACCTGCAACCAGCACATAGGCATCTCTATATGATCACTTTAAAAAAGCTTCAACATCAGACCTGGATTAGTATTTTTAAAATATTTGACTGAAGATATAATTTTGCTATTATTTTCTTGGTGGAAATATACCATCGCAAACTAAAGCAGAAATTCTGAATATGCATAGATCTACACATGTGCAAGTACCAGTAATAATTTTTGAGAATCAAGTCTATGAAAAAATATTGCATAGTGAAACAACTTAAAGTTTTTCTGAATGTCCTCTTTGATGAGTTAGATGGGGTACAGGCAGATGATCTGCCTAATAGCAGAGAGCTGGCACAATTATAATTTTTTTAAAGTTAAATTGCTGAATGTGATTTGAATTCTTCATCATCATCCTTTTATCAAATGCAAGTTTTCCCGCATTATCAGCAAGTGCTGTACATTTTCACTAAAACCAAAGGAAATCTGCCCTGTGATGACCTGGCGACTTGTCCAGGGTGTACCCCACCTCTCGCCCATAGTCAGCTGGGATAGGCTCCAGCTTGCCTGCAACCCTGCACAGGATAAGTGGCTACAGATAATGGATGGATGGATGGACATTCTTACCAAAGGAAATCCCAAGTTACATCTGTACCTGCAAAGTGGCACAATTGGGTAACATCCTGTGGATTAATTGTAACATTACATTAGATACATTTAGCAGATGCTTTTATCCAGAGCAACATACAATAAATTGAACAATTTTTACCTCATCTGTATGTCTTTGAAGTGGGAGGAAACCCACACAGAGAACATGCAAACTCCACACTGAAAGGCCCCCGTTGGCCGTGAGGTTCCAACCTGTAACCTTCTTGCTATGAGGTGACAGCTCTAACCACTGCACCACCGTGCATCACTCAAAAATGCTGTAAAACAATAAACCCCATTTCCAGAAAGGTTGGGATATTTTCCAAAATGCAGTAAAAGCAATGAAGTGGGTGCTCAAGCAAGCAATGAAGGACCAGGGGATTCAGTGGCTTGAAAGACAAAAACTTTCTGACCTGGACTTCGCAGATGACATTGCTGCACTAGCAGAGACCACACATAACCTACAGACCCTTGTGGATAAGATCGGTACATCAGCAGCTAGCACTGGCCTGAAGATCAGTGCCAAAAAAAAAAAACAAGAACATTCTGACTGGAACACACCCAACACCAATGAGTGTGTAAATTGACCAGAACAAGGTGGAAGTGATGGACAATTTCACTTACCTTGGAAGCTCCATAAACAGCAATGGGGACATGGACAAAGAACTAGACTGTAGAGTGGGCAAAGCCTCAGCTGCATTTAACCAATTGGTAAAAATCTGGCAAAGTAAGAAGCTCTCAATGAAAACAAAGATGCAATTCTACAACAGCAATGTGCTGTCCACCCTCTTGTATGGCTGCAAGACCTGGAACTTGAAGACCAGCCAAGAAAGGAAACTTGATGCTTTTGACACCAAATGCATCTGAAAAATCCTGGGTATTAGATGGAGTGACTTTATCTCAAACAAGGAAGTAAGATCCTGGACAAGTCAACAGCCAGTGTCAACAATCATATACAAACGTTGGCTAAGCTGGCTGAGACATGTCATCAGACGTCTGCCAGAAAGACTTGCCAGCCAAGTTCTCCAATGGAACCCCCGTGGGCAGCGGTGGAGGGGACATCCAAAGATGGACTCGCGTCAGACGGTCGAGAGGGACCTCCAGTTAGTTGGCAAGGGATGGAGAGATGTGTTGTGGCTAGCCACAGACAGAAACAGCTGGACAACCTTGGCTGCCTCATGCATCTTAAGACACGGGAGCCCCTAATTCTAAGTAAGTCATCAAAGCAAAACTCTGTGATTTGTTAATTCACATGAACCTATTTAACTGATAAAATTACAAAAAAAAAATACTTTGTTATTTTATTGACCAACTTAATAGTATTTTGTAATCATATACAAAGTTAGAATTTAATGCCTGCGACACATTAAAAAAAAGCTGGGACAGAGGCATTATTACGATTGTGTTACATCACGTTTCCTTTTAATAACACTTTTTAATGACATGAGAACTGAGGATATGAATTGTTGCAGTTTTGCTACTGGGATTTTTGTCCATTCTTGCTTGATACAAGATTTCAGTTGCTCAACAGTCCGTGGTTGCCGTTGTCCGATTCTCCTCTTCATGATGCACTATAGATTCTCAAGAGACAGATCTGGACTGGCAGAAGGTCAGTCAAGCACACACTCTGTTTCTACAAAGCCACACTGTTGTAGCTCATGTAGAATGAGTCCTGGCACTGTCCTGCTGAAATAAGCATGGACTTCCTGGGAAGAGATGTTGCCTTAGTGACAACATATGTCTCTCTAAAATCCCAGTATATACCTCTGTGTCAATGGTACCATCACATACATACAACTTATCCATGCTGTGGGCACTGATGCACCCCCATACCATCACAGATGCTGACTTTTGCACCTTGCTGTGATGACAAACTGGATGGTCATGTTCACCTTTGGCACGGAGAACTTGATGTCTGGTTTTCCCAAAAACAAGCTAAAATGTGGACTCATCTGACCACAGCACATGCTTCCACTGTCTTCATTCCATCTGAGATGAGTTTGGGTGTTGTTTCTGCATAGAATTGATGAATGGCTTCCTCCTTGCATAATGCAGTTTCAGGTTGCATTTGTGGATGCAGCAGTGGACTGTGTTAAGTGACAATGGTTTTCCAAACTCATATGGCTATATTTATAACATTAGCATGACAATTTCTCAGGCAGTGCCGCCTGAAGGCTTGAAGGTCATGCACATTCAACAGTGGTTTCTGACCTTGCCCTTGACTCACTGAGATGTCTCAGAATTCCCTGAATTGTTTCACAATATTATGTACTGTAGATTTTGAAAGCTCTAAATTCTCTGCAATCTTGTGTTGAGAAATGTTCTTTTTAATTTAACTAACAATTCACAAATTCACAAACTTTGGTACAAAGGGGTGAGCCACGACCCATCCTTGCTTGCAAAGACTGAGGCTTTGGTGCATGCTCGTTTTATACCCAAATCATGATACCCTCACCTGTTAACAATTCACCTGCTTATTGTGGAATCTTCCAAAATGGTGTTACTTGAATATTCATTAAACCTTTCAGTCTTATTTTGCCTCTGTCCCAACTTTTTTGAGTGTGCTGCAGGCATCAAATTCTAACTATATTTATATTTATAAAATACAATTAACTTGGTCAGTAAAACTATTGAAAATCTTTTCTTTGTACTTTTGTCAGTAAAATCAAGGTTCATATGAATTAACAAATCATAGATTTTTGTTTTTATTGCATTTTGGAAAATATCCCAACTTTTCTGGAAATGGGATTTGTACATGTACATTAGAAACATTGTTAAATATTGAACATTGTTAAATCAATGTTATGCATTCATTACTCCCTATGACATGCCTTTGATAGCATATTAATGGAGAATATTTTGCACATAGAAATCTCATCTCATCTCATTATCTCTAGCCGCTTTATCCTTCTACAGGGTCACAGGCGGGCTGGAGCCTATCCCAGCTGACTACGGGCGAAAGGCGGGGTACACCCTGGACAAGTCGCCAGGTCATCACAGGGCTGACACAGAGACACAGACAACCATTCACACTCACATTCACACCTACGGTCAATTTAGAGTCACCAGTTAACCTAACCTGCATGTCTTTGGACTGTGGGGGAAACCAGAGCACCCGGAGGAAACCCACGCGGACACGGGGAGAACATGCAAACTCCGCACAGAAAGGCCCTCGCTGGCCACGGGGCTCGAACCCGGACCTTATTGCTGTGAGGCGACAGCGCTAACCACTACACCACCGTGCCGCCCGCACATAGAAATGTTTATGTAAAAAAAAAAGAGGTTATAAAAGATGTCCATTACACACATGCAGGAAAGGCTTTTTGTTGTATCATAGTAACCAAGATCACTATGGTATACTCTATGCTTACAATAGTTTAACTATAATTCAATGGTTAAAAAAGGCAACATATTATCATGACCTCCACGATTATTGGCATCCCTTGTAAATTTAGTAAATAGGGTTTGAAAAAAAAATCCACCTTTTGGTCAAGTAGCTTCATCTCAAACTGAAAAAAAGAGAAAAATTCAATCTTTAATTGAAATAAATTAATTCTGAGAAAAACTAATCCCTTGTCAAGAAATAATTGTTTTCAACAAAAACACGTACCACTATTATTGCACCCCTGGAAATTATAGTGAACACAATGTAACTGAAGCATATTTCCCATTTAAACTGTACATTTTGAGTTGATTGGAGTGTGTCGGAATTTTCAAGCTGTAATCCATGACATCTTGATTAACTGGGTACAAATATAAGGTGACACAGAGACCAAATTCCCTGAGTCATCCATCAAGTCAAATGAAGTCAAGTTTATTTGTATAGCACTTTTAACAATAAACATTGTTGCAAAGCAGCTTTACAGAATTTGAACGACTTAAAATATGAGCTAATTTTATCCCCAATCTATCCCCAATGAGCACGCCTGTGGCGAAGGTGGCAAGGAAAAACTCCCCCAGACAACATGAGGAAGAAACCTCGAGAGGAACCAGACCCAAAAGGGAACCCATCCCCATCCGGGCAACAACAGACAACAGGACTATAACATTAACAGTCCTAACATAAAGTCAACTTCGTTGATGCTATAAACCCCCCACTGATGGAAACCCAAGCACAAAACCGTTCACAATAACTGCAGTCCTAAAGTCAGCAAGTCATCTGCAGTCCTAAAGTCAGCAAGTCATCTGCAGTCCTCAAGTCAGCAAGTCAACTGCAGTCCTCAAGTCAGCAAGTCAACTGCAGTCCCCAGCCACAAAAGCACCACTGCAAGAGTCCAGAGCGTCCTCCAGGCCTGACCCCCAACTGTCCACATGGGGCCACCCTCCACAGGAGCGATGTGATGAGACTCCAACCAGACACAGGGCACCAGGGTGGATCAGGCAGGTCTGAGGAGCAGAAGAGGTCAGCATCTTGATCCCAGGACTGACATGCAACTCAGAGGGACAGATTTTTTTTTTGGGGGGGGGAGAGAAAACAAGTTGTTAGTGTAGCAGTTCAGTATGAGTGGGTGGAGCACAGAGGACGGCAGGACAGAGATCAGGTTTATAATAAAGCTTTATTGCCACACTTTTCAGTCTAACAATATCGTGACCCAACAGACACACCCACGCAACTGGCGTCTAGCTTGGGGATGAGCTCCTCTGCTCTCTGCTCTCCCTCTTTAAATAGGGCGCGGTCACTGGGAAGACACACACAAACACAGGTTAATTGGCATCAGGTGTAGTGATTCTGCCACTTACCTTCCCTGACTCCGCCCTCCTGTCACAGACCGGCGCTTGACCACGTCCCCACTGCCACATACCCCCACCGCCCGACTCAGGCCGGGCGGCCGTCTGGCCTGCAGCCGACTCCCCCCCCCCCCCCCTTGACGGGAGAGGAAGTCCGCCACGACCATCTGCGCCCCCAGCCTGTGGACCACCTTGAAATTAAAGGGTTGGAGTGCCAGATACCAATGGGTGATCTGCGCGTTGGCATCCTTCATGCGGTGGAGCCACTGGAGGGGCGCGTGGTCCGAACAGAGGGTGAAAGGGCGCCCCAGCAGGTAGTACCAGAGGGCGAGGACCGCCCATTTGATGGCCAGACACTCTCTATGGTGCTGTAGCGCCCCTCACGCACCGACAGCTTCCTGCTGATGTACAGGATGGGGCGGTCCTCCCCCTCCACCTCCTGGGACAAAACAGCCCCCAGCCCCCTGTCCGACGCATCGGTCTGCAACATAAAGGGGAGAGAAAAGTCAGGGGAGTGTAAAAGTGGCCCCCCACACAGTGCAGCCTTTACCTCAGAAAAAGCCCGCTGGCATTGCTCCGTCCACTGGACCGGATCTGGTGCCCCCTTTTTAGTGAGATCAGTCAGTGGGCTGGTGACATCTGAATAATTAGGTATAAACCTACGATAATAGCCAGCCAGCCCCAGGAACTGTCTCACCCCCTTTTTGGTCTTGGGCCTCGGGCAGGCCGCAATTGCTGCAGTCTTGTTAATTCGGGGACGCACCTGCCCATTGCCCAAGTGGAAGCCCAGATACTGTACTTCCACCCGCCCAATCGCACACTTCTTCGGGTTGGCTGTGAGACCCGCTCGCCTCGGCGACCTAAGGATGGCCCTTAGATGTTCGAGGTGCCTCGGCCAGTCATTACTATACATGATGATGTCATCGAGATAGGCGGCCGCATAGGTGGCGTGGGGGCGGAGGACCCTGTCCATCAGCCGTTGAAATGTAGCGGGCGCCCCAAACAGCCGAAACGGAAGTGTGATGAATTGATGTAAACCAAACGGCGTGGAAAAGGCCATTTTTTTCTCGGGATAGTGGAGTCAAGGGGATCTGCCAATATCCTTTCGTCAAATCCAGTGTCGAATAAAAGTGAGCCGTGCCGAGTTGATCGAGCAACTCATCAATATGAGGCATTGGGTACACGTCGAATTTAGACACCGCGTTGACTTTTCTATAGTCCACACAGAACCGGACTGACCCGTCGGCCTTGGGTACCAAGACCACCAGGCTGCTCCAGTCACTGTGGGACTCCTCGACAATGCCCATTTCGAGCATGGTCTCAAGTTCTTCCCGAACCACTTTTTTTTTGTGTTCGGGTAGCCTGTAAGGGCGGCTACGCACTACCACCCCCGGGGGCGTCTCTATGTGGTGCTCTATGAGGTTAGTGCGACCGGGCAGGGGCAAGAACACATCCGAAAACTCGGTCTGCAACTGGGCGACCTCCGTGAGTTGGGTCAGGGAGAGGTGGTCTCCACAAGGGACCGGAGAGGTACGTGATGCCAATGCCCCTTTTTGAACCTCCGGCCCCAGCTCCGCCTTCTCCGGAACCACCGACACCAACACCACGGGGACCTCCTCATTCCAGAGTTTAAGCAGATTGAGGTGGTAAATCTGTAGCGCCCCACCCCTGTCCGTTCGCCTCACCTCATAGTCGACGTCCCCGACTCGCCGTGTGACCTCAAAGGGTCCTTGCCACTTGGCAATCAATTTGGAGCTTGACATGGACAACAGTACGAGTACCTTATCTCCCGGTGTGAACTCCCTAAGGCGCGTACCCTTGTTGTACAGGCAGGCTTGCTGTTCTTGGGCCTGCCGCAAATTCTCCTGGGTTAGGTGGGTGAGCGTGTGGAGTTTTGCACACAGGTCCATAATGTATTAAATTTCGTTCTTACTTTGTGAAGGTCCCTCCTCCCAATTTTCCCGCAGCATGTCTAGAATGCCGCGCAGCTTACGCCCATATAATAATTCGAATGGGGAGAACCCCATGGAGGCTTGGGGGACCTCTCGCACTGAAAACAACAAGGGCTCGAGCCACTTATCCCAATTATGTACGTCCTCACTTACGAATTTTTTAATGATATTCTTGAGGGTGCGATTGAACCGTTCCACTAAACCGTCCGTTTGTGGGTGATACATGCTGGTGCGTATCAGCTTAATCCCCAATAACCCATACAGTTCGCGCAGTGTCAGTGACATAAATGTGGTGCCTTGATCAGTCAGAATCTCTTTCGGGATTCCAACTCGGGAGATAACGCGGAAGAGCGCCTCAGCAATACTGCGTGCTGAGATATTGCTCAGAGGTAGCCTGGAAAGCCAGACTAAATGTGAATATTTAGTCTGGCCTCGATCCGTAGACATTTCCGAAGCTGGTAGGAGGAACAAACCGCTGTCTTTCAAACTGTCTCTGTGCGTTTTGGCCAACATTCTGATCAATCAGCGCAACAGTGACTGTGATGTAGTCAGAGCGACAGAAAGCATTGGGGGAGGCCTTGAAATTAAATACTTTTTCAAAATGCATATTAATTAATAAACAGGTTCTAGATATTAAGAAGTTTGGAGATAATGACCACAAGTTTGGAGTCTGTACCACATACACATTTTTTTCCAAGTGTTTTTCAAGGGTTTGCTTAAACTGTTTTTGAGAGTTTTTATTTGGTGGTGTTTGGTGAAATAATTTCCCTTAAATTTAAAATAACAGGAAAATAAGAAACAATCAAAAAGTAATGTTTCAAAGCTGTTATTAATTCTTCGTACTGCACAAACTAGCCCATCCTTTTGGCTACGTGCGGAGCCAGCTGGTAGATCAGACTTTTGCCATAGCCGGTCGGCAAAACAGCGAAAACGTCCTTCTTGAAAAGGAATGAGCGGAGAGCCTCTTCCTGCTCATGTTCCAACGAAAACTCCAAGTCTAATTCTTCTAAAACTGATTCCAAAGCAGAGTCAAACGCGTGCTGTTCACTAGCCCGTAGCCATCTTTCCTGTTGCGTTTTCTCCAGCATCGAGCAGATTTGTCGTCACTCCTGCAAAAGCCCGCCCAAAGAATCCAAACAAAAACCTTGCGTTGTGATTGGCGGGCACGATTTGATGCCTGGGGTGTTTTTGTTTATATGGTGTGAGGCTAGACCCATTCGCTAGGCAAAAAATATTTTTGGCCGCTAGGCGGTTGGGTCTAGTTTACTAGGCTAGCACAGAGGCACTGCTTCCGGGTATCGTGTTGCATAGTCCACCAGAACTAATATAAAGCGGTACCCTTGTGCTGACCGATCTAATGGCCCGACGAGATCCATCCCAATCCTTTCGAACGGGGTCTCGATTAACGGTAGAGGGTGCAAAGGTGCTTTTGGAATGGCCGCTGGATTTACTAACTGGCATTCGCAGCACGCCGTACACCACCTACGAACATCGCCGCGAATCCCCGGCCAATAGAATCGGGTCATTATTCTTCCTGGTTTACGCACTCTCAAGCACTTCCTGCTTCCTGAGTTGTTCGCGCCGAGTCCTTTTTTCCCGCGAGTGCCGGCGTTAATTACTAATCCTTTTTTAACTTTTTTTCTACAAATAAATTTCCAGTATCCTTTTCATTTTTATTGTACTGTCGCTTTCATTTTTGTACTTTTCACTTTTGCTTTCCTTTTTCCATTTTTTTTTCCCGTTTTTTTCTCTTTCTTTTTTCAGAAGAACGCCGAGACCGGAAGCTTTCTTTTTCTCTCCTCCTGTGTAAAGACCACAAGCGGAGGCCATCCACATCTGATCTGCTTTAATATCAACAGATCTTCATTTAAGGTACGTGAATCTTTTCATCATGGCACACCTTCAGCCTGTTCAGTGTGCTGAGTGCAGGATGTTTAGTCATTCTTCCTCCGTCACTAGCGATAGCTTTATTAGCTTTACTTGTGATAAATGCAGATTAGTTAGCTCTCTGACGGAGAAGATTACAGTGCTAGAAACGCGTGTCCAGGCTTTAGAGCAGGTTAGTGAGCGTGAGAACAGTGTAGTTTCTGTTAGGGAAAGTCTGGACGCCCTAGGTGGAGTTAGCAATCCCCCAACTCCGGCATTAGAGCCCTTACAGCGGGGCAAATGGGTGACGGCTCGGCGGCATAAGCATAGAGCCAAAGCTACCGCTGAGGCTCGCCCACGGGAGCACCACTCCTCTCCGCGTCACGTGCCGAACAGGTTTGCTCTCCTTAGTGATGCACCCACTGAGAAACCTGAAAGAGCTCTGGTTATAGGGGACTCTATCATACGGCACGTGAAATTAGCTCAGCCCTTAGGGGCACCAGCAGCTTTAGTCAGGTGTATACCGGGAGCCAGGGCGCCGGACATAGCAGGTAATCTTAGGGTCCTAGGCAAGCACAGGTTCTCAAAGATAGTTATCCATGCAGGAGCTAATGATATACGCCTTCGTCAGTCTGAGGTTACTAAGAGTAACTTTGTAGAGGTGTTTAAATTAGCGAATGCGATGTCCGATGCTGTAGTATGCTCTGGCCCCATCCCAATGCGGCGTGGCGATGTAGCTTACAGCAGGTTATGGTCGCTGAACTGCTGGCTGTCCAGGTGGTGCTCTGAAAACAGTGTGGGCTTTATTGATAATTGGGCTAATTTTGAGGGCACTGCTGGCTTGTTAGGGCGGGACGGTATCCATCCCACTCGAGAAGGTGCTGCTCTCATTTCCTGCAGCATAGGTCATAGTCTCAGAACAGGCCTAGTTAATTTCTGACAATCCAGAGCCAAGGCCAGGGAGCAGACGAACAGGCTAAACCGACTGTCTGCTAGCTGCACAGAGTCGTCACTCAGGGCCCACTACATCGAGACTGTGTCTGTTCCCCGAGCTCAACAAAAAGGTAGAAATTTTCAGAGAGTTTGTTCCAGTAACCTAATCAATATAAAATTAGATCATACTGACTGTACAGCTGCTGCCAGCACCTTTGATCTAAAGGTGGGGCTATTAAATATTAGATCT
Organism: Neoarius graeffei; assembly: GCF_027579695.1. Taxonomy (NCBI): domain Eukaryota; kingdom Metazoa; phylum Chordata; class Actinopteri; order Siluriformes; family Ariidae; genus Neoarius; species Neoarius graeffei. The sequence goes on from NC_083576.1 coordinate 54,898,766, forward strand.
CTTACATCTAAAGCGCTAATGGTTAATGAACTCATTACTGATCAGGAGTTTAATGTACTGTGTTTAACAGAAACATGGATTAAGCCAAATGAATATATAGCATTAAATGAAGCGAGTCCTCCTGGATACAGTTATATACACCAGCCTCGTCTAACTGGCAGAGGAGGAGGCGTCGCGGTTATTTATAACGATTATCTAGGTGTAACACAAAAACCTGGTTATAAATTTAATACATTTGAAGTTCTTCATACTCATATAATGTATGTAGCCTCGAAAAATAAGTCTACCCAGTTAATTCCATTGCTTATTATTTACAGGCCCCCGGGGCCATATTCTGAGTTTCTTTCTGAATTTGCAGATTTTATCTCAGATCTGGTTATTTCCTTAGACAAAGCTTTAGTTGTCGGAGATTTTAATATTCACTTCGATAACCCAGAAGACCCTTTAAAAACAGCGTTTGTGTCCATCTTAGACTCAGTCGGGATTAAGCAGAATGTCATAGGACCGACCCATAATGGTGGTCACACCCTTGATCTAATACTAACATTCAGATTAAACATAGATAATATAGTCATACTTCCACAGTCTGAAGTTGTCTCAGATCATTGTCTCATCTCATTCAAGATATGTCTGAGTAATAATATATGCACCTCACCATGCTACTGTATTAAACGTACTTTCACATCAACTACTGCACAGAGCTTTATAAATGATCTCCCAGAGCTGTCAACTTTGATTGGGTCACTGTCAGCCCCTGCAGAACTTGATCAGGCAACTGAATGCTTAGAGTCAACATTCCGCCATACTTTAGATAATGTAGCTCCTCTAAAAAGGAAAATGGTCAGAGACAAAAAATTAGCACCCTGGTATAATGATGACACTCGCACATTAAAACAGACCACTCGAAAATTGGAACGTAAATGGCGTCAAACAAAATTCGTAGTGTTCAAATTAGCTTGGAAGGAGAGCTTCCTGAAGTATAGAAAAGCTCTTAGTGCTGCGAGATCAACATATTTCTTCTCCCTAATAGAAGATAACAAAAATAATCCTAGATTCCTATTTAATACTGTAGCAAAATTAACCAGGAATAAGTCCACTATCAACACATGCACACCTGCAGTATGTAGTAGCAACGACTTCATGAATTTTTTTAATGACAAAATTGAGAATATCCGACAAAAAATTCAAACTACTAATTTAAGGTTGGACAATGAAAGTGACCTTGTAGTTAACAATATAACTGTATCAGATCATCAGTTAGAATGTTTTACTCCCCTAAAAGAAACTGAATTACTTTCATTAATCTCTACATCAAAAGCCTCAACTTGCGTACTAGATCCCTTACCGACACATCTATTCAAACAGATAATGCCTGGAGTAATTGAACCGCTTCTAAAAATAATAAATTCTTCTCTTATGATTGGCTATGTACCCAAATCCTTTAAACTAGCAGTTATCAAACCTCTGATTAAAAAACCTGACCTTGATCCCTGTCAGCTGTCCAATTATCGGCCAATATCAAACCTCCCCTTTATCTCCAAGATCCTTGAAAAAGCTGTGGCACAGCAGTTATGCTCATATTTACATAGGAATAACATCCATGAAATGTATCAGTCAGGATTTAGACCTCATCATAGCACAGAGACAGCACTGGTTAAAGTAGTAAACGACCTACTGTTGGCGTCTGATCAGGGCTGTGTCTCGCTTCTTGTGTTGCTTGACCTTAGTGCAGCATTTGATACCATTGATCATTCCATTCTTCTGGATAGACTAGAAAATGTTGTGGGAGTTAAGGGAATGGCCCTCTCCTGGCTCAGGTCTTATCTAACTGATCATTATCAGTATGTTGATATAAATGGTGATATTTCTAGACGTACCGAGGTAAAGTTTGGTGTTCCACAAGGTTCTGTCTTGGGTCCACTGCTTTTTTCTCTATATATGTTACCTCTGGGCGATATTATTTGTAAACATTGTATTAGTTTCCACTGTTATGCTGATGACACACAGTTGTATGTCTCTGCAAAACCTGATGAGAGACACCAGCTTAATAGAATTGAGGAATGTGTTAAGGACATCAGACACTGGATGCTTATTAATTTCCTTCTGCTTAACTCTGACAAGACTGAAGTAATTGTGCTAGGACCACATACAGCTAGAAGTAAGTTTTCTGATTACACAGTGACTCTGGATGGCCTTTCTGTTTCTTCACGTGCAGCAGTAAAAGACCTCGGAGTGATTATTGACCCCAGTCTTTCATTCGAAACTCACATTGATAACATCACCCGGATAGCTTTCTTTCATCTCAGAAATATTGCAAAGATAAGAAATTTAATGTCATTGCATGATGCAGAAAAACTAGTCCATGCTTTCGTTACCTCCAGGTTGGATTATTGTAATGCCTTACTGTCTGAATATTCCAATAAGTGCATAAACAAGCTCCAGTTAGTTCAAAATGCAGCAGCAAGAGTCCTTACTAGAACTAGAAAATATGACCACATCACGCCTGTCTTATCCACACTGCATTGGCTCCCAATCAAATTTCATATTGATTATAAAATACTACTATTGACCTTTAAAGCACTAAATGGTCTCGCACCACAGTACCTGAGTGAACTTCTGGTCCTCTATGACCCGCCACGCCTACTTAGATCAAAAGGTGAAGGCTATCTGCTGGTACCTCGTATAGTGAAGGCTACATCAGGGGGCAGAGCCTTTTCTTACAAAGCCCCACAGTTATGGAACAGCCTTCCAAGTAATGTTCGGGAATGAGACACAGTCTCAGCATTTAAGTCTAGGCTAAAAACATATCTGTTTAGTCAAGCCTTTTGTTAATGGTGTTTATGAGGTAAAGGAGTAGATCTGGAGGGTCCTCAGACATAGAGTGTTTTGGTAAACTGGGATGTATGGATGCTGTCAGTCCCCACTCGCTTGCTCACTCGAGTTTGTTGACGGTGTAGTGGCTGGCTGCTTTATGTCCCGGGGCTCCCTCATGCCTGTGTTACCTTCTGGCTCTCTCCTTTTAGTTATGCTGTCATAGTTAGTTGCCGGAGTCCCTGCTTGTACTCGGTGCAATATGTATACTGCTCCTACTTATTCAGGTGACATTGGGCATACCTAACAACCTGTGTTTTCTTTCCCTCCCCCCCACCCCAAATCTGTCCCTCTGAGTTACGTGGAGTCAACAGGAAATCTTTTGGTGGAGAGGGTGGAGACCTCGACTGGCTATCGTAGCCTGCAGGGAATCGGCCGTCAGACATTCTGTCGCATGTCCCAGACCCGGTGAAATGTAACTGAATTGTCTTGGCCAGCCCTAAGGGTCCCATCTGCATCTCATCATTGCTGAGGAGTGTGCTCCCATCACCCAATCAAGCATCCAGCCAGAGCAGTCATGATATATTTTTTACCATATTAACATGCCATTGTTGTGTGTTATGCCTGATGTAAATACTCTCGTCTCTGTGAGCCTACCACACAGATTTAATACTTGTCATTTTTAGGGCATACCTAACAACCTCTGTTTTCTTTCTCTCTTCCCCCACCACAATCTGTCCCTCTGAGTTACATGTTGATCCTGGGATTGAGATGCTGGCCTCTTCTGCCCCTCGGACCTGCTTGATCCATCCTGGTGCCCTGTGTCTGGTCGGAGTTTTATCGCACCGCTCCTGTGAAGGATGGCCCCATGAGGACAGTTGAGGTTTATACCTGTTAAAACTATTAATATTATAGTCAGGCTGTCTGTTGTTGCCCAAATGAGGATGGGTTCCCTTTTGAGTCTGGTTCCTCTCGAGGTTTCTTCCTCATGTCGTCTGAGGGAGTTTTTCCTTGCCACCGTCGCCACAGGCTTGCTCATTGGGGATAGATTAGGGATAAAATTAGCTCATGTTTTAAGTCGTTCAAATTCTGTAAAGCTGCTTTGCGACAATGTTTATTGTTAAAAGCGCTATACAAATAAACTTGATTTGATTTGATTTATTCTGGCTAGTGTCTTATCCTGCCCTAAGTGTCCAGCCATGGGATTAAAGTGAGCCGCCTGGAATACCAATTCCCGGCGGCTCTTTGGAATTAAAAGTTGCGTGACTCGCTCTTTAGTTTGAGTGTCCTGCGTCACTCAGTATAACCTATCCTTCATAATCGCGAAGTAGGGGAAGGACGGGGTGACGTTCGGCTGGAGCGTTTGACCATCGATTACTCTCACTTGGTCAAACGCATGTCGCAGAGTCTCGTCTCGCGACTGCTCTAATGGGAAATTTACAAGGGATTCCCCAATAGAGAGAGGAGGGGCCGGCGGCTCCTCACTCTGATGCAGAGATGATGTAGACGGCTCTGTGACAGCTGCTCCCGCCAAAGCGACACCGGGACCTCCCCCTGTTAAATGGCAGGACCCACTCTTTACTAAGCGTGTCATTAAATCCCGAAATCCCGGCCAATCAGTCCCCAAAATTAAAGAGTGGGTAAGGCGAGGATTAACCGCCGCCTTCACTATAAATTTTTCCCCTCGGAAAAAAATGTGGACCGACACCAAAGGGTAGCTGTGAACGTCCCCATGCACACACAACACCTTCATCCCCTGTGCTCCCCCCAATGCCTCGTTTTGCACCAGGCTTTGGTGAATTGAGGTCTGATTACAACCCGAATCCACCAATGCCTGATATGTATCCCCTTGAATACTCACCAGTATGCGATACGCTCCGGCCCGATCGAGGGCGGCTTCTGGCGCATCGGGGATCCGAACCACCGCGCCCACCTCCATTGCCATGCACTGCTGTTGGAGGTGGCCTGGTCCCCCACAGCGCCAGCAAACCGGCCCGGGCTTCCTCTCTGCACCGGTGTTCCGGGGCTCACTCACCTGGGGGGGGAGAGACAGACATAGAAGGGAGAAACAGGAGGGCACCGCGGGTGCGGCAGGCCGGCTGGGGTGGTGCCGGCCCTCACCTCCGCAGTGGGGGAATGGGGCGAGGACGGGACCCAGGAGGAGGGAGAGAGAGAGAAAGAGAGAGAGAGAGAGAGAGAGAGAGAGAAGAGGAGAGAAGAGGCTGTCGGCTGTCCTGCTGCCGGAACAGCCGCCAAATGGTCCTCCGCCAGCTCGATGGCCTGATCCAGTGATGCCGGGCGGTGGCACTGGACCCACTCCGCGGTTCCTGTCGACAAGCGCGCGATGAACTGCTCCAGCACCACCTGATCGACGATCTCCTCGGCGTCGCAGTTCTTGGCCCTCAGCCACCGCCAGCAGGCGTCCCGGAGCTGCTGGCCAAACGCAAACGGCCAGCCGACTTCCTCCAAGAGCAAAGCGCAGAAGCACTGGTGCTGCTGCTCCGGGGTGCGCCCCACACGCTGGAGGAAGGCCCGGCAGAGGTCCACGTAGGCCAGCCGGTGGTCGGCGGGGAGCTGTAGCGCGGCCAACTGTGCCTCTCCCTTTAGCAGGGGGAGGAGGCATGCCGCGCTCTGCTCCATCAGCCACCCCGAGGCCTCTGCAACTTGCTCGAAGAGCGTGATAAAAGCCTCGGGGTGGTCCTGCGGACCCATCTTGGTTACGGTGATGGGGGATGGGCCCATGGTGGGAGCGCTGGTGGACCCCGCCGATGTGAGGAGGTGCCAGAACGCCTCTCAATCTTCTTGCTGGGCCAGCATCAGGGCCTCGAAGGGCCGTTCTTGTTCCTTTCGGAGGGTGACTAGCGCCTGGTGCTAGCTTTGCTGGGCTGTGGCGAGGGCATGGACCAGGTTGCCGAACGGGGATGACTCCATGGGGCTGATCGGCTGCTGTGCTCCACTACGTCCTGGGTTTCAGCACCACTGTAGCAGTTCGGTATGAGTGGGTGGAGCACAGAGGATGGCAGGACAGAGATCAGGTTTATAATAAGGCTTTATTGCCACACTTTTCAGTCTAACAATATCGTAACCCAACAGACACACCCACGCAACCGGTGTCTAGCTTGGGGATGAGCTCCTCTGCTCTCTGCTCTCCTTCTTTAAATAGGGTGCGGTCACTGGGAAGACACACACAAACACAGGTTAATTGGCATCAGGTGTAGTGATTCTGCCACTTACCTTCCCTGACTCCGCCCTCCTGTCACAGACCGGCACTTGACCACGCCCCCGCTGCCACAGTTAGGTATGCCCAATGTCACCTGAATAAGTAGGGACAGTATACATATTGCACTGACTACAAGCAGGGACTCCGGCAACTAACTATGACAGCATAACTTAAAGGGGAGAGCCAGAAGGTAACACAGGCATGAGGGAGCCCTGGGACATAAAGCAGCCAGCCAGTACACCATCAACAAACTCGAGTGAGCAAGCAAGTAGGGACTGACAGCATCCACACATCCCAGTTTACCAAACACTATGTCTGAGGACCCTCTAGATCTACACCTTTACCTCATAAACAGCATTAACAAAAGGCTTGACTAAACAGATATGTTTTCAGCCTAGACTTAAACACTGAGACTGTGTCTGATTCCAGAACGCTACTTGGAAGGCTGTTCCATAACTGTGGGGCTTTGTAAGAAAAGGCTCTGCCCCCTGATGTAGCCTTCACTATACGAGGTACCAGCAGATCAACATGGCAACAATAAGAGAACACACAAACCAAATGAGGGACAAGTAGGTTGACCTTCATAAATCAGGGAATGGTTATAAAAAATTGCTCCTTACCTGAAAATGCCAATTTCTACTGTTTGCACAATAATTAAAAAAAAAATTGGACATGAACTGGAACTGTTACAAGCTTGCCTGGAAGAGGACCCAAGTTTATTTTGCCCATGTACAGTAAGGGGGATGGTAATAAAGGGGAAAAAATCCCAAGAATTACTGTTGGTGAATTACAAGAAAAAGTAAAATCTTGAGTTTTTCAAATCTTCAAAACCACCAGCAGACACCAGTTCCATGCCAACAGATTATTTGGAATGTATGCATGAAAAATACCTTGGTTTTTTTTTGTAAATGAACCACAAGTTTAAGCACCTGAAGTTTGTGAAACACTACTCCAATTTTGACTGGAACTGTGTTCTGTGGTCTGATGTAAAAAAAAAAAAAATTGACTTTTTTGGCAATAAACACTGAAGGTGAGTTTGCCGTAAAAAGAAGGATGGCTATAAGGAAAATAACCCTATCCCAACTGTAAAATATGGTGGAAGTTCTATGATATTGTGAGGTTGCTTTTCCTCCAAAGGCACTGGAAAACTTATGGTATATAGCAAGATGTACTGCATGAAATACGAGGACATTTAAAATCTAAATCTGGCTGCCTCTGCCAGGAAACTAAAATTGGGTTGTCATTGGATCTTCCATCAGGATAATGATCCAAAGCATATGTCCAAATCAACACAAAAATGGTCCACCAACCACAGAATCAAGCTTCTGCCATGGCCATCTCAGTCCCCTGACCTGAACCCCATTGAAAACCTCTGGGGTAAGCTGAGGAGGAGAGTGCACAAGAGAGGGCCGAGCACACTGGATGATCTGGAGAGATTCTCTAAAGAGGAATGGTCTGAGATGCCGTGCCCTGTATCTCCAATCTTATAAAATGTTATAGATGAAGACATAGTGCCGTTTTACTGGCAAAGGGAAGTTGTACAAAGTCTTAAATACAGGGGTGCCAATAATAGTGGCAATTGTGTTTTGCTGAAAATAATTATTTATTGATGAGGGATTTGTTTTTTTCTGAATAAATTTATTTTAATTAAAGATGAGATTTAATTTTTTCATTGTGAGATAAAGCTACTTCAATAAAAGGTGGATTTTTTCCCCAACCCTTTTTACTTATCTTTGCAAGGGGTCTCAATAATTGTGGAGGGCACTGTATCTATCCTATATCAATTACAATTCATTTTCAATGATCCAAAGCATATGTTCATATGTCCACAATGATCCAAAGCTTACAAGGGATGCCAATAATCGTGGCGGTCACAATAATATGTTGCCCTTTTTTTAAACCATTGAATTATAGTTAACTTAGTCAGTTTAACTGTAATTCCTTGGCAGAGGCAGGCAGATTTTGATTTTAAATGTCCTGGTATTTCATGCAGTCTATGATGCCATATACCATATCAAGGTTTCCAGGGCCTTTAGAGGAAAAACAGCCTCACAAATTCATAGAACTTCCACCACATTTTACAGTTGGAATAGGTTTCTTTTCATTATAGCAATCCTTCTTTTTACACCAAACTCACCTTCAGTGTTTATTGCCAAAACGCTCCATTTTGTTTTACATCAGACCATAGAACGCAATTATAGTTACATTTATAGTTAAACTTGGTCAGTGCTTTCACTTTTTGCTACTCTCAATTGTCTGAGAGCCTCTGAAGTAAGATTCTGTACAATTATCAGACATGTTGCAATTATACTGCATACTGCACCCATAATTTCTGCAAACAGAAGCAGCATGTAGAAATGCTGAAACTACAATAACTGTTAGTATAGAACTTGTTGTATACGAGTACACTGATTTCAGTTACTGACCGTGCAAGGAAAAAAAAGTGTGTGTGTGTGTGTGTGTGTATGTGTGTGTGTATATATATATATATATATATATATATATATATATATATATATATATATATATATATATATATATATATATAAAAACCTTTTTTACCTATATGAGAGGGAAAAAAAACCCTGTCCCCCCCGACAGACAAGTGATCAAGTGATGTATATGCATGGAATGAAGTCGCATGTGTGCATTTTGAGAAATATGCATGTTACATTTGTGCCATGTTACAATTGTACTTCCTCTTTCCTATATGCACATCATTAGACTTCCAAGAGGCTAGAGTGCTGTGCAGTTTATTCAACAACTTGACATTAATCATTCATTACTCATCCTTTTCTTACCTCAGGTCTATAAAAATCCCTGTAAAGAACAATCCTAAAATTTCCCTTGTGTCCACTTCTTTTCTGGTCTAGAAGGTTTATTCGTATTTATACTGTGAATGAGATTCTATGAGTATCATGGTGACATTTCATCAAACAGGTCTTGCATGGTATTTTCTTCCTTTTTTTTTTTTACCTGAAAAAGAAAAAAATATAATCAACAGTTCAAATCAATTTATAGAAAGTGCACCATCTATGTAGAGAATGCTCAGCCAATCAATAGTCCCTCTTTTCTCTTTCCCATCTCCCTAATATATTGAAAATGAAGTTAGAAATATTGATTGAGTACGTACTTATACAGGCCAATAGGAAATTACATAAAAATGTAAATGAAGGCTGCTCCTCTCAGGTTGCCCTGGGGAGGCCTTTGCTGTTCTCAGTTTGCATAATTTGTTATTTGCAACCATTCGCAGACGGAGCATGACGCTTTATGAGTTGTTCTTGATCACTATTGACTTTCTGGCAAATGCACAGTCAAGCTCTTGTGTGAGGACAATGTGAAGACAAAAAGCAGGGCAGATACATTGAATTAAATCATATTATAGTCAAATGCTATGCAGATTTGTTCACCTGTGGTTTTCACAGTGCTTTGATCTATCACTTCTTTCAGCATATGCTTGCTAGGAACTGCTGAATGATATACTCTTTGGAGTAGATGATACCATGAGGGGGATTAACTTGGTATGATGTGTGTACTTCTAATGGCTCATTGGTTATTTAACATAATTTACTATATCATATTCTGAAATATGAATTCATCTTAGTTTGCTTAGTAGACAGAGATCAGTGTAAGCAGGTCTGGTAAATGAAAATTGACATGATAAATATATGTGCAAATACAGCCTTTAACAATGTACAAACCCCATTTCCAGAAAAGTTGTGATATTTTCCAAAATGCACTAAAAACAATGTGATTTGTTAATTCACATGACCCTTTAGCTAACTGACAAAAGTACAAAGAAAGGATTTTCAATAGTTGTACTGACCAAGTTAATTGTATTTTATAAATATAAATGAAGTTAGAATTTGATTCCTGCAAAACACACAAAGGTTGGGACAGAATTATTATTACCATTGTGTTCCATCATCTTTCCTTTTACAATGGTGCTTGAAAGTTTGTGAACCCTTCAGAATTTTCTGTATTTCTGCATAAAAATTACCTTAAACATCATCAGATTTTCACACAAGTCCTAAAAGTAGATAAAGAGAACCCAGTTAAACATATGAGACAAAAATATTATACTTGGTCATTTATTTATTGAGGAAAATGATCCAATATTACATATCTGAGTGGCAAAAGTATGTGAACCTTTGCTTTCAGTATCAGGTATGACCCCCTTGTGCAGCAATAACTGCAACTAAACGTTTCCGGTAACTGTTGATCAGTCCTGCACACTGGCTTAGAGGAATTTTAGCCCATTCCTCTGTACAGAACAGCTTCAACTCTGGGATGTTAATGGGTTTCCTCACATGAACTGCTCGCTTCAGGTCCTTCCACAACATTTCGATTGGATTAAGGTCAGGACTTTGACTTGGCCATTCCAAAACATTAACTTTATTCCTCTTTAACCATTCTTTGGTAGAACAACTTGTGTGCTTAGGGTCATTGTCTTGCTGCATGACCCACCTTCTCTTGAGATTCAGTTCATGGACAAATGCCCTGACATTTTCCTTTAGAATTCGCTGGTGTAATTCAGAATTAATTGTTCCATCAATGATGGCAAGTCGTCCGGGCCCAGATGCAGCAAAACCGGCCCAAACTATGATACCACCACCACCATGTTTCACAGATGGGATAAGGTTCTTATGCTGGAATGCAGTGTTTTCCTTTCTCCAAACATAACACTTCTCATTTAAAACAAAAAGGTCTATTTTGGTCTCATCCATCCACAAAACATTTTTCCAATAGCCTTCTGGCTTGTCCATGTGATCTTTACAAACTGCAGACAAGCAGCAATGTTCTTTTTGGAGAGCAGTGGCTTTCTCCTTGCAACCCTGCCATGCACACCATTGTTCAGTGTTCTCCTGATAGTGGACTCATGAACATTAACATTAGCCAATGTGAGAGAGGCCTTCAGTTGCTTAGAAGTTACCCTGGGGTCCTTTGTGACCTTGCCGACTATTACATGCCTTGCTCTTGGAGTGATCTTTGTTGGTCGACCACTCCTGGTGAGGGTAACAATGGTCTTGAATTTCCTCCATTTGTACACAATCTGTCTGACTGGATTGGTGGAGTCCAAACTCTTTAGAGATGTTTTTGTAACCTTTTCCAGCCTGATGAGCATCAACAACACTTTTTCTGAGGTCCTCAGAAATCTCTTTTGTTCATGCCACGACACACTTCCACAAACATGTGTTGTGAAGATCAGACTTTGATAGATCCCTGTTCTTTAATAAAACAGAGTGCCCACTCACACCTGATTGGCATCCCATTGATTGAAAACACCTGACTCTAATTTCACCTTCAAATTAACTGCTAATCCTAGAGGTTCACATAGTTTTGCCACTCACAGACATGTAATATTGGATCATTTTCCTCAATAAATAAATGACCAAGTATAATATTTTTGCCTCATTTGTTTAACTGGGTTCTCTTTATCTACTTTTAGGACTTGTGTGAAAATCTGATGATGTTTTATGTCATATTTATGCAGAAATATTGAAAATTCTAAAGGGTTCACAAACTTTCAAGCACCACTGTAATAACAACTTTTAATCACATGGGTCCCAAGCCCAGATAAATGGAGAGGGTTGTGTCAGGAAGGGCATCCAGTGTAAAACTGTATCAAATCTAACATGCGGATTGAAAAGAGAAGAATAATCACATGGGAACTGAAGATACTCATTGTTGCAGTTTCGCAATTGGAATTTTTGTCCATTCTTGCTTGATACAAGACTTCAGCTGCTCATGAGCCTGTGGTCGCCATTGTCTGATTCTTCCCTTCATGATGTGCCATATATTCTCAATAGGAGACAGATCTGGACTGGCAGTAGGCCAGTCAAGCACACACACTCTGTATCTACAGTATGAACCCACGCTGTAGTCGCCCATGTAGAATGAGTCCTGGCATTGTCCTGCTGAAATAATCATGGACTTCCTGGGAAGAGATGTTGCCTTGATGGTGTAACCCAGCCAGGAAAAACAGGTTAGAATAGAAAATTAATAGTTACAGAGAATCACAATTGTAATAAAATTCATAAATAATTCACTTAATTAACTCCTAAAACATAAATGTAACTATTATCAACCTGTTGTTTTATTTTTATGCCTGATTTTATTTTGAAAACCAGAAGTTGCAGTTTATTTTGGCACAGAGTTTTGCAGTGTAGCTTACGAGCAGGAAGGAGTGTGAGAGAAAGTTTTCTGCAGGCGCCATATTGATTGCCATGAGGTACTACACATGAAGCTAAAATTGCTGAAAAGATGTAAGTTGAGAAAGATGGTGACATTGAGAAGTTAGTTCATTATAGAGGAAGGATTTCTTTCTTTCTTTCTTTCTTTGGAAGCTGTTATTCAACTGGAGTGCCAGATTTGTTGTGTTTTATTTGCCTCCTGTCTTAGTAAGCAAGCAGTGTGAAGCTGTTAGATGAATGCTAATGTAATGTTATTTCAAGGGATTTTAACTACAACCACTATGGAATAAGTGTACAACTGCCAGACCCTCATCAACATTGGAAAACAGCACCAATCGCAACTAGATGGAGGTATGTTGGAGCAACTGAGGCACTTTGGCCTGCTCCGAGAACCAGCGCCCAAACACAGCAGCTGCGGCCGACCGAAAGGACACTGAAAGCAGTGTGTGAGAAAGCAGAAGTGTGGCAAGTGAATCAGCATTTATGTCAGGTTAAAGCTAACGCCAGCCAACTGGTTCTTCCATGTGTTTTCCTCTCCAGTGTCTGCTCCACAGATAATAAAATGGACTGCATTAAACTTCTTCTAACCTCCCAAAATGAGACGAAACACTGTTGTGCTCTCATCTTCACCAAGAAATGGCTGCATGAGGGCATTGCTGATTCCACTATACAGCTTCTGCATTCTGCATGGACAGGATAGCTTCTTTGTCCTTCTCACACCAGTCTATAGACCTATCCAAAAATGAATCAAACCAATCCTGAAGGAGGTGAGAACCTGGCCTCAGGGATCCATCTCAGTGCTGAAGGACTGCTTTGAAAGCACAAACTGGGACATGCTCAGGGAAGCTGCCACCTATGGCAGCACAGTGGACCTAGAGGAATACACAGCCTTTGTGACTGGCTACATTGGAAAACACACTGAGTATATTAATGTCTCCAAAACTGTTATAACCCAGGCAAGCCCTAAACCCTGGTTCACCTTTGAAGTGGTGATAAAGAGGCTCACAGCAGATCTAGAGCTAAACTCTCTCTCAGGTCATCAAGAAGGCAAAGTGTGCCTATGCAAACAAAATCCACGATCACTTCATGGACCCCAAGGATACACAGAGTGTGTGTCAGGGATTACAATCCATTACAGTCTACAAGCCAACACCTCAGGCTTGTAGCTATGATGTCTCCTTGCCAGATGTGCTAAAAAACTTCTATGCACATTTTGAGGCACAAAATAAAGGACCTGCAAGGAAAACCATCCCTCTTCCCTTTGATGACCAGGTCCTGTGTCTGACCAGAGCTGAGGTTAGGAAGACTCTGTGCAGAGTCAACCCAGAGAAAGCTGCTTGATCAAACAAAATACCTGGTTGTATGCTCAGAGAATGCACTAACCAACTAGCAGACATTCTAACTAAAATTTTCAACACATTACTGAACTCAGCAGTGGTCCCTTGCTGCCTCAAAACCACCAGAATCATTCCAGTGCCCAAGAAGTCAACTGTGTCCTGCCTCAATGACTACCAGCTTGTAGCACTCACACCCATCATCACAAAGTGCTTCAAGAGGCTGGTACTGAGGCACATGAAGACCCAACTGCTGGAACAATTAGACCCACTATAATTTGCATACCAATTCAACCAAACAACAGATGATGCCATCTCAACTGCTGTCCACCTCACACTCTCTCATCTGGCCAGAAAATAATAATAATAGTAAGTTAAATTTATATAGCGCCTTTCAAGAAACCCAAGGACGCTTTACAATAGTAGACAAAGAAAGAAAAAAAATATAATAAGAAAAATAATAAATAAAAAGCAAAAAGTCCACCAAGTAGGGGTCAGGATGTAATTCCCGTGGTGTAGCAGCCACAGTCCCACCAAAAGGCGCACGAAAACAAGTCCCACATCTCCAGCACCGCCGCCGCGATGCTGTCAGCAACATCACTCAGAACATCACGCCATGGATCCACAAAGCGAGCAGAGAAGCTCCGCCACGCAAAGCGCTGGTGTCCCCCAAACCGCCTGCACAGCCACCGCAACACCACCAAGCAACATCGCTCTGAACATCATGCCAAGCGTTAAAGCGCAGAGCGCTGGACAACCATGATGTAAAATGAGCAACGAGCTCACTGCAGTCCACAGCTGGGAGCACAGGCATCACCCACGGCGAACCAAGGCCTGGAGAGAACCGATGCCCAAAACTAGGTCCGGCGCTACACCGCCACCGGTGGAGAAAACACTCAAACAAACATCAAGACCGTTATATCAGAATGCTGTTCATTGGATTTAGCTCAGCATTCAATACAATAATTCCACAGAGACTGGTAGGGAAGCAGAGTCTACTGGGCATGAACACCTCCCTCTGTTACTGGATCCTGGATTTCCTCACTGACAGGTCCCAATCTGTCAAGATCAGCAACCACACCTCCAGGGTCTTCAGACTGAGCATGAGTACACCCCAGGGTTGTGTGCTCAGCCCACTACTGTTCAACCTGCTGACACCTGACTGTTCTGCCAAGCACAATCCAAGCCACATCACCAAGCTTGCAGATGACACACCAGTGGTTGGACTCTTCAGTAACAATGATGTGCCTGCATACAGAAAGGAGGTCAGACAGCTGATGGATTGATGTTGAGACAATGACCCGTCTCTGAATGTTGAAAAGACAAAAGATGCTTGGTTGATTTCAGGAGGAGCCTTGCCACCCACGTGCCACTCCATCAACAGCTCTGCTGTCAAGGCAGTCAGCAGTGTAAAGTTCTTGGAGCTGTACACAGCAGATGACCTCACATGGACACTCAACACCACCACCATCACCAAAAAAGCCCAGCAGCATCTCCAGTTCTTGCAGAGGCTGAAAAAGGCCAGCTTCCCCCCTTCCATTCTTACCACCTTCTACCAGGGGACTTTCGAGAGCATCCTCTGCACATACATCATTGTCTGGTATGGGAACTGCAGTGTCACCAGTTGCAAGTCCTCCAGCAGATTGTGAGCACTGCTGAAAGGAACATTAGAGTTCACCTCCCATCACTTACAGAACTGTACAATCAACAGTCTATCCGCCATGCAACCAGCATTTTGGCAGACTCCTCCCAGCACTCTCATGGACTGTTCACACCTCTGATGTCTGGCAAAAGGTTTCAGAGCATCTGAACCACCATTGCCAGATACTATGACAGCTTCTTACCCTAGGCAATTAGGCTCCTCAACAACTCGATGCCCCCTTCCTGAACCAAGAGCCTGAAAATGAACTGACTCAATTCTGGACTGTTTACACTGCACTGACAATTAGCATAAAGTGTCTCTTACAGTTACATAATTTATTATACATTACTCTTTTTGTTTCTCAGTGCTCAGTTTACACTGCATCCTTTAAACTGGCACAGTCACTTTGCACTTTCTCCATTGCATCATGTACATTACCATTGCATTACTTATTGCTCATTTAACACTACCTTTTTTTTCTTTTGACTTGCACTGGTTTATATTTGTCCTTTTGTCTTGTATTTTGTCTTTTATGTTGCACCATGAGTCTTAGATAAATGTTATTTCAACCTTACTCTATACTTGTATATGGACAGGCTGACAATAACAATGTCTTGAATCTTATATCTTAAAATAGGGCAAAGGCAATAATTTCCAATTAAAGCTGAAGATTTGAGCTCACAAATAGTTTTTATTTCATGTTTCTATGTGCTACAGTAGCTGAGAAATAAAGGTTTTGGTGAATGTTGACAATTCTGTCAAAATTTTCAGAAGACCCTCAAATTTTAGGAAGTTATTTCAAACGATGCCTTTGAAGGCACCTTAGGTCATAATGGGTTAAACTATTTGAGGAAGGCCAAAGCAAGTTTGTTATTACACTTTGTTTAATATGCTCCAGGACATGACAAGATTGTTATACTGCAAAGGTTGCAATAGACATATTGCAATCAGGAATGCCACTGGTGCAATTTTCAAATTAATTTCAGAGAGAACAAAATCCTTTGCCCTTTGTAAATCTGTCTCATTCTGGTAGGAATTCATCTTGTCCTTCACTTACATGACCAAGTTCAGATCTAATTTTGCAAGTATCAGTAAAGGCCAGCAGGAGATCATTAGGTCATTGCAAGACTGACACAGAAACAAACAGCCATTCACACCTACGGTCAATTTAGAGCCATTAATTAGCCTAACCAGCATGTCTTTGGACTGTAGGGGAAACCGGAGCACCCGGAGGAAACCCACGCAGACATGGGGAGAACATGCAAACTCCATACAGAAAAGCCCTTGTCGGCCACTGGGCTCAAACCCAGGACCTTCTTGCTGTGAGGCGACATTGCTAACCACTGCACCATGCTCCCCAGTTTTGAAATTGTGTAAACTGAGCAGAGCCATAAAGTACACCAAGAGTTTTCAGTCTTCTGAATACAGCATACTGAATGCTCATGAACTGGATGACTGAAGCCAGTAGATTAAAAAACTAAAAGAGCCCTCCATTAACATTCTACACATCTTCAACAAAGATAATGGATGGAAATTCACTTATCTAAAAAAATCACAAAGTAAGCAATGCAACAGACAGCAGGACAAACTGTCCATTTTTCTTCATGCTAGTTAGCCAAATATTTCTATGTAACCATGAAAGTGAATATTGTCATCATCTCATACTCAGAACTCCATCTCCCAGAATGTGCAGTGGCCCTCCAACATGACTGCCATGCCTCACGCTGAATCCCCAGAGTATTGAGTCATTACTTTCACCTGGTGCTCATTACTTCCGCATTTCCCCAAAGACTATAAATAGACTGGTTACACACACACAAATTGCGGAGTATCACTCAGTGTATTCTTACCTGGTCGTACCAAGCCTTATACCGCTGATTGTTTTGCTGGATTTTGACTTACATTTGCCCTTTGAATTACTACCTTTTGTCTCTGCCTTTGATAACCTGTTTGCACATTACTTGACCTCTGCTTGTTTCATGATGTTGATACTGAACATTGATTTGGATTTGTTTGCTAGCCCGTTACTGAATAAACTTGATTTTGCACCTCATTCTTCTGTTGCCTGCATTCCTAAGAGAATACTTCATCACTATGGATGCAGCAGATGAGAGGGGACAGACTACATTAGCGGCACAGGTGCGCTTTCTGAGAGAACAGCAGCAGTGGCTTGGGGAGTTGGATGCCCGCATCTCCCAGCTTACTGTGGCTGTTTCACAGGCACTCCTAGCACCACCTATGCTCACCATGCATGCTCACTCCCTTGTTCCATGACCCCATGATTTCTCAGGGAATGTAGCAGACTGTAAGGGGTACTTGCCACAATGCTCCCTGTACTTTGCTGCCCAGACGGGGACCACCAACCAACAGTGTGTTGCCCAGTTCATCAACATGCTCACTGGGAAGGTGCTCAAATGGGCCACTGCAGTCTAGGAGAAGGGAGAACCCATGTCCTCATATGAACACTTTGTTGGGCTGTTCCACAGGATATTTGATCACAACTTTAAGGGGGTAGAGATCGGTGACAAATTGCTCACTATAAAGCAAGAAAATCAACATGTGGCTGAATATGTTCCGCACCATAGCCACAGGGAGTGGCTAGAGTGAGCCAGCTTTCAAAGCTGGGCCCTCGTGTCTTGACTGAGCTGGCATGTTGAGATTAGTAGGCCACACTGGACTCTCTCAGTGAATAGAATAGAATAGAATATAGAATAGAATATGTCTTTATTGTCATTGCCACAAGTACAACGAAATTGAAAGTGCTATCCAGTCAGTGCAAAGAGTCAATAAATAGGGTAAAATAATAGGGTAAAAAGCAATAAACAGTGGCCTAAGCCCAAGACACACAGACCACACACTCACACATACCTACACAGTTCCAGTTGCCTCATTCACACAGTTCAGACATCAGACATCATGTAAACAAATTCTCTGTATGTAAGCAGAATTCCTTAGTTTCTAGCAGCATTAAGGCAGGTGACTGCAGTGGGATAGAAACTGTTCTTAAATCTATTTGTCCTTGCCCTGATTGCTCTGTACCGCTTGCCTGAGGGCATCAGTTCAAACAGGGGATAGCCAGGGTGTGAGGTGTCTTTTATAATGTTCTGGGCTTTTTTCAAACACCGCAAGCGGTGAAGTTCTTCCCGTGTGGGGAGAGGGCAGCCAACAATCTTTTGGGCGGTGTTGATGACCCCCTGAAGCACTTTCCTTGTCCTGACCTGTCTATCTGCCTTGACAACCTGCTATGCAGCCACCCTACCCTCCAACCTGCTACTGCAGAGACACTGAGCTTCGATGCACCCACTCCTAAGGACATTTCTTGCACCAAGTTAACCAGTGCTGAATGTAAATGTAGACATAAGGAAAGAAGATGCTTTTACTGTGGCAAGGCCACCCATCTCCTGGCACAGTGCCCCATAAGGTCTAGAGGCCCAAGAACACCAGCAGGAGCAGAAGAAGTCCCTTCCTCAAACATTTCTCCCCCAGTGAGTCCCTCTAAGCTTTCCTCTGGCATGACATTCCATCCATCCATCCATCCATCCATCCATCCATCCATCCATCCATCCATCCATTATCTTTTGCCACTTATCCTGTTTTAAAGGATCACAGGCAAGCTGGAGCCTATCCCAGCTGACTATGGGCAAGAGGCAGGGTACACCCTGGACAAGTCGCCAGGTTATCGCAGAGCTGACACAGAGACAAACAACCATTCGCACTCACAACTATGGTCAATTTAGAGCCACCAATTAGCCTAACCTGCATGTCTTTGGACTGTGGGGGAAACCGGAGCAAACCCACACAGACACAGGGAGAAGATGCAAACTCCGCACAGAAAGGCCCTCGCCGGCCTCTGGGCTCAAACCCAGGACCTTCTTGCTATGAGGCGACAGTGCTGCATGACATTCTAGTTAGAAGTAATTATAAAGTTCTTAGACTCTGTTCATATGCTCTCTGCCCTCATAGACTCAGGCTCAGCAGGGAACTTCATGGACAGCGAGACCGCCCAGAGACTGTGGGTGCCCTCACAGAAATTCTTGCAACCACTGAACATTCATCTCATTGATGGTGGGCCCAGTGGGGAGGGACTCATCATACTCAGCACACAGCTGCTCATACTACAGGTCAGAGCCCTGCACAATGAAACCACCTCCTTCCTGTTCTCAAAATCAGGACATCATTCTGGGGTTCCCCTGGCTATAACAACATGACACCTGAATCTCCTGGCTGGGCAAGGAGATCCTGTAGTGGGCCCCACACTGCTTGCAGCATTGCCTCCAGCTCCCAAGGCATACTGTCACCTCCACCACTGTGAGGAACCCTGAGATAACCACTGAAACAGTCATCCCCACATGCTACCAGACCTACAGACTGGTCTTCAGCAAGGGCAGAGCCAATGGATTACCTTCTCATCAGCCCTATGACTGTGCCATCGACCTCCCCCCTGGCACCACCACTCTTTGGTGCAGGATCTACTGCTTGCCCATCTCTGAGCAACAGGCTGTGGATGAGTATGTACAGGAAGCCCTGAAACAGGGGTACATTCACCCATCCACATCACTGTGTTGGTGGGCTTTTTCTTTGTGGAGAAGAAGGGGGGAGGTCTCAGGCCATGCATTGACTATAAGGTAGGGGCTTGAATCTCATCACTCTGAAATATCTGTACCCACTGCTTCTCATACCATCCACCTTGGAGCAGCTCTGCTCAGCACTAGTCTTCACCAAGCTGGACCTGTGTAGGACCTACAACCTCGTGTGCATGTGTGAGGGTGATAAGTGGTAAATGGCATTTAGCACCATGTCAGGACACTATTAGTATTGTGTCATGCCATATGGGCTACCTTGCACACCCAGCATCTTTCAGTGTTTGATCAATGACATGCTCAGGGACATGCTTGAGAGGTTTGTCAGTGCCTACATAGACAACATTCTCATCTACTCTCCAGACACAGAAAGCCAAGTTAAAGACATCAAAACTGTCCTGTCCAAGCTACTGAGCAATCATCTCTTTGTCAAAGCCAAGAAATGTGAGTTCCACATGACCCAGGTCTCTTTCCTAGGATACATAATCAGCACTCAAGGGATCACCATGGGCCAAAACAAGGTTACAGCACTGACTACCTGGCCCACTCCAGCACTGTCAAGAAACTCAAACACTTCCTGAGGTTCACCAATTTCTTCAGGAGGTTCATCTGAAGGTTCAGTTCCATTGCTACTCTCTCACAGCCATGCTAAAGAAAGGACCTAAGCACCTGAAATGGAGCCCTGAAGCTAACAAGGCTCTTACCCAGCTCAAGACAGTGTTTACCACAGCCCCCATCTTGAAGCACCCTGACCCCACCAAGTCATTCATGGTAGAGGTGGACACATCTGAAACAGGGGTAGGAGCAGTCTAATCTCAATGTTTTGGTGAAAAACCCAAGTTGCACCCAGGGGCCTTTTTTTCCAAGCTCACACCCACAGAGCAAAACTATAACATCAGTGACCAGGAACTGTTAGCTGTTAAGTTCGCACTTGAGGAGTGGAGGGATTGGGTAGATGGGGCTACACACCTTCATCTTTACAGACCACAAAAACCTAGAATACCTTAAGAGAGCTAGAAGACTAAATACCTGCCAAGGTACTTTTCTTCACCGGCTTCCATTTCACCACTGCCACTGCCAGGCTCCAAGAACACCAAGGCTGATGCATTATCCAGAGTTTTTCCTTCTCCAGCCTCCACTCAAGATCCAGAATCCATAATACCTCCTGCCTGCTTCATTAATACACTCACCTGGGGCATTGATCATGAGCTTGCCCAAACTCCAGCGCACCACCTTCCCAAAGGCTACCCTCCCAACTGCAAATATGTTCCCCCATAGCTGCATGGATGACTGATCACCTGACTGCACACTACCTCTGCCACAGGCCACCCAGGCAGCCAATGGACATACCAGCTAGTCAAGGCCAAGTATTGGTGGCCCCATATGCTCACCTAGATTGACCAATTCATCTCATCATGCTCTGCTTGTGCATAAGTAAAGATACCCTGGACAGGCAAACTGATGCCACTACCCACACCCCAATGCCCATGGTCTCATCTGGCTATCAACTTCATTACAGACCTCCCCAAGTCTCAGGGCAACACAGTCATCTTGGTCATCATTGACTGCTTCTCCAAGTGTAGGAGCCATTTCTTTACTTTCTGTTTTACACCTGCTGGCCAAAAGGTAGAATACATGTTGGAACCATGGCTTGGCCTTGAGTGGAGCCCGGTGCAGGAAGGGTGTAATTAATGCACCTGTGCTTAATTAGGAGCACAGGTTTAGACAAGGCACTTGCTGGAAATGGTGGACTGTGGAACATGGAGATGCCAGCAGGCACAAAAGTTTTTAAACCAGAAAGAGCAAAAATAACAACTTGATGGTTAATGTTTGTTTTGGTTATTCAAGGACTTATTATTTGACTATGTTGATTTGTGACAACGTTTAATGAAGAACCGCCTTTGTTTATGTTATTGGAATAAACCGTCAGCTTTATTTAAAAACACCTACGGCGCCAAGGAACTGTCTTATAAGAAGACAGGACATCAAGTACTTGCGACTCATCCCGCTACCTGGCCTCCCCCCGGCATTCAAAACTGCTGAGCTCCTCTTCAACCATGTTTTCCAATACTTTGGCATTCCCAAGGACATTGTCAGTGATTGGGGCCCACAATTCTCATCATGCCTCTGGGCCAAGTTCAGGAATAAATTGGGGGTAGCCGTGAACCTGATCTCAGGTTATCATCCTCAGTCCAGTGGCCAAGTGGAGAGGGCTAACCAGGAGATTGGATGCTTCCTGTGACTGTACTGTTCCAAAAACCAGAAGGACTGGGCACAGCTTCTTCCTTGGGCTGAATATGCCCAGAAATCTCTGCAGCACTCAGCCACTCAGCTTACACCATTCCATTGCATTTTGGGTTATCAACCCCCACTGTTCCCTTGGGATGACTCCCCCACTGATTTGCCTGCAGTGGATGAATAGTTCATTGCAGCAAGCAGGTATGGGAGAAAATTCACCAGTGGTTAGAAGAAATAGCTCAGAAATACAAACAGTTTGCAGACAGTCACAGGGGAGAAACCCCACAATACAGACCTGGCAACAAGGACATCAGAGGCCACCAAACCTGCAAAAAAAACCCTCATGGTAAAGTACACCAGACCCTTCAGGATATCCCAACAAGTCAATGAGGTCATGTACAGTACAAGCTGGAATTCCCCAACACTGCTGCCTCTCACCCACATTCCATGTGCCCTGTCTGAAACCAGCCATTCCAGGCCCTCTGGCTGACAACCCAACCACCATCACATCCCACCAGCATCTCTCACCCTGGATGGGCAACCAGCCTACACCATCCACAGCATCCCAAATTCACATCACTGAAGAGGTACTGTGGAGTATCTGGTTGAATGGGAGGGCTACAGCCCTGATGAACGCAGTTGGGTGCCTGTTAAGGACATTTTGGACCCCAGCTCACTGAAAGCTTTCATGCCAGCCACCCAACAAGCCAGCTCCTTGCTGCAGGGGTTGCCCAAGAAAGATTCGCTCCTGGAATGAGCTCCTGGGAGGGGGGTGTCACATCATCTCATATTTTGTTTGCTAGCCTGTTACTGTATAAACTCCATTCTGCACCTCATCCTTCTGTTGCCTGCATTCCTAGCAAACATCCCTCAAACTGAACATAAAGAATTGTGGTGTGATGCTCTATAGACAATGCAGACCTCATCTCATATATGTTGTGGTTAAAAAGCAAAACATCACTTTAAAAGATTAGTTGCATATGTCTGAAGGTCTGTGCTGATCAGCTGGCTCCCATCTTCACCCAGATCTTCAATAGATCCCTGGAGCTGTGTGAAGTCCCCTCATGCTTCAAACGCTCCACAATAATCCCGGTTCCCAAGAAAACCACCATCACAGGACTGAATGACGACAGGCCTGTAGCCCTCACATCCGTAGTCATGAAGTCCTTCGAGAGACTGGTGTTGTCACACCTGAAGGACATCACAGACCCCCTGCTGGACCCCCTGCAGTTTGCCTACCTGGCAAACAGGTCAGTGGATGATACAATAAATATGGGTCTACACTACATCCTGCAACACCTTGACACTGCAGGGACGTATGCCAGGATCCTGTTCGTGGACTTCAGTTCGGCATTCAACACCATTGTTCCAGACATCCTCCACACCAAGCTCACCCAGCTCACTGTGCCCTCCTCCACCTGTCAGTGGATTACAAACTTCCTGACTGACAGGAAGCAGCAGGCGAGGATGGGGAGCATCATATCCAGCACTTGGACTATCAGCACTGGCGCCCCCCCAAGGGTGTGTGCTCTCTCCACTGCTCTTCTCCCTTTACCAACGATTGCACCTCAAGAGACCCATCTGTTAAACTCCTGAAATTTGCGGATGATACAACGGTCATCGGCCTCATCCGGGACGGTGACGAGTCTGCATACAGACGGGAGGTTGAACAGCTGGTCTGGTGGTGTGGTCAGAACAATCTGGAACTGAACACGCTCAAAACTGTGGAGACGACAGTGGACTTTAGGGGGAGCCCCCCCACTCTGCTGCCCATCACCATCACCAACAACACTGTGACTGCTGTTGAAAGCTTCAGGTTTCTGGGTTCCACAATCTCTCGGGACTTGAAGTGGGAGACCAGCACAGTCACTATCATCAAAAAGGCTCAGCAGAGGTTGTACTTTCTGTGCCAGCTCAGGAAGCTCAACCTGCCTAAGGAGCTGCTGACACAATTCTACACTGCCATCATTCAGTCTGTTCTTTGCTCTTCCATCACTGTTTGGTTTGGATCGGTCACCAAACAGGAGAAGAACAGACTGCAACAGACAATAAGGTCTGCAGAGAAAATTATTGGTGTCAACCTGCCCTCCATCCAAGACCTATACCTGTCCAGAGTCAGGAAATGGGCAGGTAACATCTCTGCGGACCCATCACACCCTGGTCACAAACTGTTTGAACTTCTCCCCTCAGGGAGGCGATATAGATCACTGTATGCAAAAACAACCAGACACAAGAATAGTTTCTTCCCTCAGGCTGTCTCTGTGATGAACAGCTAAAATCCGGATTCATATATCAGTAATATCACTTGCAAAATATCTGCACACTCATACAGTCATTCTGTACTCACTGTTACTTATATTATATTTATACTTATTTATATTTACTATTTCATCTTTGCACTATGCACCATATTGCACCAAAACAGAAAATACTTTCTGTGATAAACAGCTAAAACCCAGTAATATCAGTGATATCAGTAATATCACTTGTAAAATATCTGAACACTCATACTGTCATTCTGTGTACACTGTATACTTTATTTATCTATTTCATACTTGACTTACCTGGATTACTTTGCACTATGCACCTATTGCACCCCCCCTTTTTTGTTGTTGTTTGTTTGTTTGTTTTGTGTATATGCTTTTTATCTGTTTTGTACTATGAGAGCTAGGTGAAACCGGAGTCAAATTCCTCGTGTGTGTCCACGTACCTGGCAAGAAAGTGTTTCTGATTCTGATCTGATTCTGATAAAAAATATTTGAGAACTCAATATTATCAACATTTTATTTAAATGAGCTCATTTCAAATTTTCTAACATTGTAACCAAGGAATAGGAATAAATGAGTCAAGAAATATTTATGAGTAAATATTAGCAATGACTTAACTTTTACTGGAACAAACTATATCTAATCTAATCTGAAAAGGACAAAACCTCTATGAGTCTAATTTGGAACTTATGAGATACAGTATATACTGTACGTATGTTTTACAATTAATACTAGTGCTATGTATGAGTCCTGTCTCTACCCTGCCAGTGTGTATATCTTTTATAAAGCACTCAGTTATAGTTCCATTAGGATCTGAGAGCAACTATGTATTTAGGTTTCATCATTTAATTCCTGTTATGAATACTTATGTTTGGTCTGTGACAATAAGAGTGATTAAAGTGAAATTCTTTTGTTGCATTACAAAGTCTTTTGGCTTAAAAAACTTTCGCTACAGCATGTTGTCTTCCACTGTGGAGGTTTTGTTTGTCTGTTAGGAGAATGTATTATCCCAAATGTTTTATTATCTGCCTGGATTTATGAATTTGCCTGTCTGTAAACCTAAGGAAAATCCCGAATAAAGCAGTCTTGCATTACTGCCTCAATATTACACTCTAAAATATAAGCTTGTATGTTTTCTGGATTACAAGCAAAACTTGTAGTTTGCGGAAGAGTATGCAGAAGTTATAAGAATTTTGTGTGAATGTTAGGTGTACTGTACAAGGTTCAGTTACACTACATTAGAGGCATTTAGGAGATGCTCTTATTCAGAGCAATGTCCAACATCCCCAGAGGAGCCTGGAGAGCAAGTGCCTTGCTTAAGGGCACTTCAGCCATTCCTGCCAACCCAGGAAATTGAACTAGCAAACTTTTGGTCCCAAAGCACCTTCTCTAACCATTAGGCCATGGCTTCCCAGTTGGGGTTATAGGTGTATTATGAGGCTGAGAGCTGGGCACAGCTGTCTTCTGGTTTCTGCTGCAGAGCATGAGGAAAAAAGATTTTTGAGACACAACCTTAATCTTCAGCATGTGAAGCTGTTCATAAAAAGCACTAACTGGAGTTAACTGCCTCCTGCTATGGAAGGAAGCTCTTCTTGCAGATGGTGTGTTGTGAGAAACCTGCTTAGTGAACTCACTGTTTTCCTGCTGCATGCTATCAGCAGCTACTTCAGACACAAAGTAGTATTTATAGCACTCAAGTAATCAAAATCTTTGTGAAGATGCTGTGAACTTGTGAAGAAAGTAAACTTCTAGAGAAAGGACATTTGAAAGACAGAGAGAAAAAAAATGGTTACACAATGGCATTATACCAACCTACTCTTTCCAGTTCTGAAAAGGAATTAACAGCAAACAGTAATGTTAATATATGCATTGATTTAGTAGCATTTTTCTCATGCGTGCAAATGAGTGGTTATTAAATCAGGCCAGCTGCAAAATGATATGAAAGACTTTGCAAAAGCCTATTAAAGTTAAGTAAAGAGGGAGAGAGTCTTAGAGAAAGTAAAACTGTAGAAGCTGCTGGATGGATGCAAAAGTTTCTGACCTACTTTAAGAAAGGCAAGAGTGAGCCAAAGAAACATCAAAATACATCAAAGGCTTCCTTTGAATGCCTTGTTATTCCTACATTGAAACACACACACACACACTTAAGAGTCTAATTTGACGATAGTATGAAGAGGTGAAAGCACAGCACAAGAAAGTGTTGAGGTAGGGTGAATGAGGGTTGATGATCAATTAAGACTGGCAAGAAATGAAGGCCACTGAATGACAGAGTATTAAAGTTGAAGGACAGAAGAATATAATACATTTTGAAGATTTAACTAAAGCTGTCTGATTTCATTCCAAAGTTCCACATGCTGCTGAGGAAAATATGGAAGAGGCAAAAACAAACAAACAAGCAAACAAACAAAAACCCATCAATATGCGTGCAAGCTTGAGTTGTAAGGAAAAATGTCTAATTTTGTTTGTCTAATTTTTATTTCAGTTTTATTTGTTATCTGTATGACATTTTTTTGCTACTGTAACACGTGAATTTCCCTGATGTGGGATGAATAAAGTGAATCTAATCTAATCTAATCTAATCTAATCTAATCTAATCTAATCTAATCTAATCTAATCTACACTGCCCTCCACAATTATTGGTACCCCTTGTAAAGATTAGTATAAAAGGAAAAGAAAAACATGCACCTTTTGGTGAAGTTGGTTTATATCACACTGAAAAAATGAGAAAAGTCCAACCATTAATTGAAATAAATTAATTCAAAGAAAAACTAATCCCTCATCAAGAAATAATTATTTTCAACAAAATCACATGTTCCACTATTATTGGCACCCCTGAATTTAATACTTTGTACAACCTCCTTTTGCCAGTAAAACAGCACTCTCATAACATTTTCTAGGGTTGGAGAATACAGAGCAGGCCATCTGAGACCATTCCTCTTAACACAATTTCACCAGATCAAAAAGGATTCTTGGCCCTCTCTTGTGCACTCTCCTCTTCACCTCACCCCACAGGTTTTCAATGGAGTTCAGGTCAGGGGACTGAGATGGCCATGGTAGAAGCTTGATTCTGTGGTCAGCGAACCATTTTTGTGTTGATTTGGACATATGCTTCAGATCATTGTCTGACTCGAAAATCCAGTGACAACCCAGTTTTAGTTTCCTGGTAGAGACAGCCAGATTTTGGTTTCAAACAGCCTGGTATTTCATGCAGTCCATGATGCCATATTATCATGAAGTTTAAAGGGCCTTTGGAGGAAAAACAGGCCCACAAGCTTATGGAAGTTCCACCATATTTTTCAGTTGGGATAGGGTTATTTTCCTTATAGCTATCCTTCTTCTTACGCCAAACCCACGTTCAGTGTTTACTGCCAAAAAGCTCCATTTTTTTAATAGCAGACCATAGAATAAGGTTCCAGTCAAAGCTGTAGTAGCATTTTGCAAACTTCAGGTGCTTAGTGTTGTGGTTAAATTCCAGAGAAGGCATTTTTCAGGCATACCTTCCAAATAATCTGTTGGCATGGAGGTGGTGCCTGATGGTGGTTTTGGAGACTTGGAAACCCTAAGATTTTATTTTTACTTGTAATTCACCAACAGTGATCCTTGGGGATTTGTTTTTATCTCTCTTACCATCCTCCTCACTGTACAGTGGTGCATGAAAGTTTGTGAGCCCTTTAGAATTTTCTATATTTCTGCATAAATATGACCTAAAACATCATCAGATTTTCACACAAGTCCTAAAAGTAGATAAAGAGAACCCAGTTAAACAAATGAGACAAAAAATTATACTTGGTCATTTATTTATTGAGGAAAATGATCCAATATTACATATCTGTGAGTGGCAAAAGTATATGAACCTTTGTTTTCAGTATCTGGTGTGACCCCCTTGTGCAGCAAAAACTGCAACTAAACGTTTCTGGTAACTGTTGATCAGTCCTGCACACCAGCTCGGAAGAATTTTAGCCCATTCCTCTGTACAGAACAGCTTCAACTCTGGGATGCTGGTGGGTTACCTCACATGAACTGCTCGCTTCAGGTCCTTCCTCAACATTTTGATTGTATTAAGGTCAGGACTTTGACTTGGCCATTCCAAAAGGTCTATGGACAAAATATTGAACATCATGGACGATGCCAGTCACCCTCTGCATACTGTCATCAGCAACCAGAGGAGCCTGTTCAGTGACAGAATGCTCCTTCCCAAGTGCAGGACGAACAGACTCAAAAACTCCTTTTGTCCCTCATGCCATCAGACTGTACAACTCCTCTCTGGGGGGGAGGAGGGGTAACAGGAGGACAGAGGATGGGAAGGAGCAGTAGCCTAGCCTAACAATAAGCAATACCGGACAATGTGCAGTAAAATGTGCAATATAAAGTGCAATATAAAGTGCAATATCTCTCCTGCTGCCCCCTTCCCCTTTTTTCCCCTCTCTCCCCCTCCTCTCTCTCCCCTTCCTCTCTTCCCCATATCTTATTCTTTTTATATTTGTATATGTAAATACTTGATTTATTTTAATTTATCTAGAAGTTTTTCTCTATTTCTTTTCTCTGTTTATTTGTAATGATGCTCCTGGAATCTTAATTTCCCTGAAGGAACCCTCCCAAAGGGATCAATAAAGTTTTATCTAATCTAATCTAATCTAATCTAATCTAATCTAATCTAATCTAATCTAATCTAAAACATTATTCTTCTTTAACCATTCTTTGGTAGAACGACTTGTGTGCTTAGGGTTGTTGTCTTGCGGCATGACCCACCTCTTGAGATTCAGTTCATGGACAGATGTCCTGACATTTTCCTTTAGAATTCGCTGGTATAATTCAGAATTCATTGTCCCATCAGTGATGGCAAGTTGTCCTGGCCCAGATGCAGCAAAACAGGTCCAAACCATGATACCACCACCACCACGTTTCACAGATGGGATAGGGTTCTTATACTGGAATACAGTGTTTTCCTTTCTCCAAACATAGCATTTCTCATTTAAACCAAAAAGTTCTATTCTAAAGGCCTTCAGTTGCTTAGAAGTTAACCTGGGGTCCTTTGTGACCTTGCCGACTATTACACGCCTTTCTCTTGGAGTGATCTTTGTTGGTCGACCACTCCTGAGGAGGGTAACAATGGTCTTGAATTTCCTCCATTTGTACACAATTTGTCTGACTGTGGATTGGTGGAGTCCAAACTCTTTAGATATGGTTTTGTAACCTTTTGCAGCCTGATGAGCATCAACAATGCTTTTTCTGAGGTCCTCGGAAATCTCCTTTGTTTGTGCCATGATACATTTCCACAAACATGAGTTGTGAAAATCAGACTTTAATAGATTCCTGTTCTTTAAATAAAACAGGGTGCCCACTCACACCTGATTGTCATCCCATTGATTGAAAACACCTGACTCTAATTTCACCTTCAAATTAAGTGCTAATCTTAGATACTCACATACTTTTGCCACTCACAGATATGTAATACTGGATCATTTTCCTCAATAAATAAATGGCCAAATATAATATTTTTGTCTCGTTTGTTTAACTGGGTTCTCTTTATCTACTTTTCGGACTTTTGTGAAAATCTGATGATGTTTTAGGTCATATTTATGCAGAAATATTGAAAATTCTAAAGGGTTCACAAACTTTCAAGCACCACTGTAAGGCAGTCTACAATATATATAAATTGCTTTCATTACTATATCTGAAGATGCTTGATGCAATTCGTATTTGCATATTCCAGATATTGCTATGTATCCAAGTATTACCGCTAAATACATAAAAGTATCATGTTTTACATTTTGAAACACTGAATCACATACAGTGCTCTCCACAATTATTGGCACTCCTTGGAAAGATTCGTGAAATGTATTCGCAAAAATCCAAATTTTGGTGAAGTAGCTCTCACACTGGAAAAAAAAGAGAAAAATCCAACCGTTACTTGAAATAAATTTATTCTGAGAAAAATAAATCCCTCATCAAGAAATAATTATTTTCAACAAAAGCACATGTGCCACTATTATTGGCACTCCTGGAAATTATAGTGAACACAATGTAACTGAAGCATTTTTCCCATTTAAATTGTACATTTTTTAGTTGATCGGAGTGTGTAGATACTTTCAAGCTGTAATCTATGACATCCTGATTAAAAGGAGTACAAATATGAGGTGATACAAAGGCCAAATTCCCTTAGTCATCCATTGACATGGAAAGCATAAGAAAATACACAAACCAAGTGAAGAAGTGTGTTGACCTTCATAAGTCAAGGAATGGTTATTTAAAAAAAAAAAGCTCACCTGAAAATTTACATTTCTACTGTTAGCACAATAACAACAAATTTGACACCAACTGGAACTGTTACAAACTTGCTTGGAAGAGGACCCAAGTTTATTTTGCCCCCACAGACTGTATATACACAGTAATATATATATATATATATACACACACACAAAAAAAAATTCTCCACTCACCTTCCTTCGGGCAGTATTCCCCCCCCCGCCCCCTTTAGCTCAGGTCCTTTACCAGAGTTTGAGAGTCCTGCACAGTATCTTAGCTGTTTTTAGGACTGCTCTTTTCTGGACAGAGATCTCCAGTTTTGTTCCTGGGATCAGTTGGAGTAATGCTCCCAGTTTGGGGGGTCACTGCACCGAGGGCTCCTACCACCACAGGGACCACTGTTGTCTTCATCTTCCACATCTTTTATCGCTCTTCTTTTGGCATTTGATACTTCTTGAGCTTCTCAAGTTACTTTTTCCTGATGTTATTGTCACTTGGTATTGCCACATCTATCACCACAGCCTTGTTCTCCCTTTTGTTCACCACTACCATGTCCGGTTGGTTAGCCATTACCAGTGTGTTCGTCTGTATCTGGAAGTCCCACAGGATCTTAGCTTGGTCATTCTCAACTACCTTCAGAGGTGTGTCCCACTTTGACCTTGGGGCTTCCACTCCATACTCAGCACAGATGTTTCTGTACACTATGCCAGCCACTTGTTTATGGCATTCCATGTACGCTCTTCCTGCTAGCATCTTACACCCTGCTGTTATGTGCTGGATTGTCTCAGGGGCATCTTTGCACAGTCTACACCTGGGGTCCTGCCTCATATCATAGACCCTGGGCTCTATCAATCTTGTGCTTAGGGCCTGTTCCTGTGCAGCTATGATTAGTGCCTCTGTGCCATCTTGCAGTCCAACTTTATCCAGCCACTGGTAGGATTTTTCAATATCAGCCACTTCTTCTATCTGCAGGTGGTACACCCCATACAGTGGTTTGTCTTTCCATGATGGTTCTTCTTGTACTTTCTACTCAGGTTTCTGCTACCTGGGGTATTCACTAAACACTTCATCATTCGGAGTCATCCCCCTGATGTACTCATGGATCTTTGTTGTTTCATCCTGGATAGTGGCTCTGATGCTCACTAGTCTTCAGCCTCCTTCATTCCTCTTAGTGTACAGCCTCAGGGTGCTGGACTTGGGGTGAAACACTCCATGCATTGTCAGGAGTTTTCTTGTCCTGATGTCGGTGGCCTCCATCTCCTTTGGCCAGCTTATTATGCCAGCAGGGTATCTGATGACTGGCAGGGCATAGGTGTTGATGGCCCAGACCTTGTTCTTCCCATTCAGCTGACTTCTCAGGACTTGCCTTACCCTTCGTAGGCATTTGACTGTTGCTGCTTTCCTAGCGGCCTCTTCATGGTTGACATTTGCCTGCCGGATTCCAAGGTACATGTAGCTGTCTTCCACATCTCCTATTATGCCATCTGGTAGCACCACCCCCTCAGTTCTGACTGCTTTCCCTCTCCTTGTTACCATCTGGGCACACTTATGTCGTCCAAATGACATTCCAGTGTCATTGCTGTAGATCCTGGTGGTGTGGATCAGTGAGTCGATGTCTAGCTCAGACCTGGCATACAGCTTGATGTCATCCATGTAGAGGAGGTGGTTGCTCCATTTCGCAGTTTGTATCTATAGCCGCTCTTGGTGATGGTCTGGATGAGGGGGCTCAGTCCTATGCAGAACAGCAGTGGGGACAAGGCATCTCCTTGGTATATGCTGCGCTTGATGGTGACCTGTGTTATTGACTTGAAGTTGGCCTCTAGGGTTGTTTTCCACAACCTCATTGAGTTCTTGATGAATGTTCGAGAGTCCTGTTGATGTTGTACAGTTTCAAGCATTCCAGGATCCATGTATGGGGCATCAAGTCATAGGCTTTCTTGTCGTCAATCCAGGTGGTGCACACATTGGTATGTCTGGTCCTGCAGTCTCGAACAACTGCACTGTCTACCAGTAGCTGATGTTTTGCTCCTCTGGTGTTCCTACCAATTCCTTTCTGGGCCTTGCTCATGTATTGAGTCATGTGCCTACTCATCTTATCCACTATGATGCCTGACAGGAGCTTCCATGTTGTGCAGAGGCAGGTTATCAGGCAGTAGTTGGATGGGACTGCTTCCTCCTGTGGGTCCTTCAGGATCAGGACTGTCCAACCTTCAGTCAGCCATTCTGGATGAGTCCCATCTATGAGCAGCTGGTTCATCTGTGCTGCCAAGTGCTCATGTAGTGAGGTTAGCTTCTTTAGCCAGTAGGCGTGAACCATATCCAGGCCTGGTGCTGTCAAGTTCTTCATTTTCGAGACTCTTACTTGGATGTCTGCCACAGTGATGGTTACTGGGTCTTGTTCTGGGAGATTGCTGTATTTGGCTCTCAGGTCTACTAGCCACTGAGCACTGTCATTATGTCATTTTCCCATATCCCTTTCCAGTATTGTTCAGTCTCCAGCCTTGGTGGATCTGAAACCATGTTGTTATTACCCTGCCACTGGGTGTGCACTTTTGATGGTTCAGCTTTGCTGTGTATCTCTAAGACAGGTAGCCAGGGCTATGAGTCTTTGTTTGGCAGTCTCTAGGGCCTCAGGTAGCACTTTCCTTGTCATACCTTTCTGGAGTTCTGATTCTCTCTGGGTCACCTTGATCTTAGCTTCTAACCTTCTCTTCCATGGTGGATGTTGCATCTTATGGTTAGTGTCC
This sequence comes from Neoarius graeffei, assembly GCF_027579695.1. NCBI lineage: Eukaryota > Metazoa > Chordata > Actinopteri > Siluriformes > Ariidae > Neoarius > Neoarius graeffei. Next base: position 54,932,045 of record NC_083576.1, read on the forward strand.
ATCTTATAGCCAAACATTTCCAGGATCACTGTTGCTGTGATGTGTATCAGTTTGTTGGTCTCAGTGATGATCATTTATACTACTGCATTCACATCTTCTCAGAGATTTTCAGGAGGTACTTTACACAATCAGGTATGCTGGTTCACACTGTTACTATCTTCAATTTCAGGTCTGCTGCTCATGCAGTAAGTTTTTTTTCTCACAAGGGCATGTTGCTGGGGGGTTCCCAGTCTCAATCTCTAATCTGGCGGATGATAATAACCCCCCAATATGGCATCCTGACTCCTCCTTTCCACAGCATTTGTGACATATCTCATCAATCTCTAGTTGTGATAGCAGTTGCTGTTGGAACATTGAGTTACTAGTTGTTTTGGTGCTACTGTAGATGTTGGGTATTGAAGCATTCATTGGCCCCTCATCCTTCACATGTAACCCCTCTCTCTGGGGTTACTTGCGTTGTACAATTCTAACAGTCCAGTGATCTCAGCTCTTGCTCTTTTTCTCATCACGTTGCCCTGGTTCCTCAACACCTGATGCAGGCCTTGCCGCCATGATTCTTGTTTGTCTGTCTGTCTGTCATTTATTTCATAGGCAGGTAGCACCAGGGCTCAAATCCATGACCTCCAGCACCACAGTGCACTAAGTCAGCGATGTTATCAACTGAGCTATCCAACACACACGCACACACATATATATACTGTGTGTGTGTATAGATAGATAGATAGATAGATAGATAGATAGATAGATAGATAGATAGATGCATGCTGAAGTTGTTAAGTTTTGCTGGGAATCGACCCCGGGTCGCTGGTGTGGTAACTGAGCAAACCCCCACTAGGCCACCAGGGGAATGACTCAAGTGCAGAGGAGTGGGACAAAAGTAGAGTTCAAAACAGTTTATTGGCAAAGCTCAGAAGATCAGGAAAATCCACAAAAGTAAAATCCAAATGCACAGAAGATACAAGGGAAAACAAAACATCCAAAAGTTCAAAGTCCAAAAATGCAAAACCAAAGAAGAGGCAAAAACCCAAACGCTCAGAAGATACAAAAGTGGCAAGTCTCTAGTTAACAAAAACAGTCCAAAAAGTCCCAAGAAAGAAAAATACCAAAAACACAGGGACATAGGCAAGGTACATGGAACAGAGGTTACTAGCCATGAACAGCACAAAGACTCAGTGACTAGAAACCCAACTGAGGAAGTATAAATACCCAAAACTAATTGAACACAGGTGAAAATAGGTAATTAAGACTAGGTGAGGCACAAGGCACATGAAAAACAAAGAAGCACATGGCTGTCAAAACAAAACACAAACCCCCTAGCTGTCAAAACAAACATAACAAGACAAAGATGAAATAGTGGCCTCTAGAGGCCAAGATAGTCCCAAGTCCTAACAGGACCCCCCCCCCCCCAAGGAGCATCTCCTGACGTTCCCAGGGCGATTAGGATGGGCCAAATGGAAGTCCCGACAAAGTTCCTTGTCTAAGATGTCCTGAGCAGGGACCCAACAGTGCTCTTCAGGGCCATAGCCTTCCCAGTCCACTAGGTACTGAAGCCCGCCACAGACCCGGTGGGAGTCCAGCAGGCGGCGCACAGTGAACACAGTCTGACCATGGAGGATGCGGGGAGGCGGGGGATTCCTAGGGGCAGGGGCATAAGAGGACAACAGTACGGGCCGCAACAGGGACACGTGGAATGTGGGGTTGATTCTTAGAGACCGGGGCAACTGGAGCCAGTAGGCGACAGGGTTCACCCTGCGCACTACCTTGAAGGGGCCAACATAACGAGGGGCAAGCTTGTGGTTCTCCACCCATAGAGGAAGGTCCTTCATGGACAACCAAACCCGCTGCCCAGGGCGGAAGATGTGGGCAGGCCGTCTATGGTGGTTGGCCTGAGTCTGGTTGGCCCTGGAAGTCTGGATGAGAGTCCTCCGAACCTTGTTCCAAGTCTTACGACACCGTCTCAAGTACTGGTTGACCGAGGGCACCCCAGCATCCTCCTCCTGTTCTGGAAACAGAGGTGGCTGGAACCTGAATTGGCACTGGAATGGCGACAACCTGGTGGCTGATGACTGCAGGGTGTTATGGGCGTACTCCGCCCATGGCAGCCAGGTGCTCCATGATGTCGGGTTATCCACCACCAGGCCTTGCAGGGTGGTTTCCAGGTCCTGGTTGAGCCTCTCAGTCTGGCCATTGGACTGGGGGTGGAACCTGGAGGAGAGGCTGGCAGTGGCCCCGATAAGCTTACAGAACCCCCGCCACACTCGGAAGGAGAACTGGGGCCCCCAGTCAGAGACAATGTCCTGTGGGAGCCCGAAGACTCGGAAGACATGGGTGAATATTAGTTTGGCTGTCTCAAGGGCAGAAGGGAGCTTGCGTAGTGGTATGAAGCGGCAGGCCTTAGAGAACCTGTCGACTCTGACTAAAATGACAGTGTTACCTTGTGAATCTGGAAGGCCTGTGATGAAGTCGACCGCCACATGAGATCAGGGACGCTGGGGAATGGGCAGAGGATGCAGGAGGCCCTGGGGATGCTGCCGTGGGTTCTTGCTTCTGGTGCACACTTCACAGGACAGGACAAATGACCTCACTTCCTTCTCCATGCTTGGCCACCAGAAGCATCTTTTCAATAAGTCCAGGGTCCTCCAAGCTCCCGGGTGGGCAGTGAGAGGGGACGAATGACCCCACTGGAGAACCTTGGCCCGGGCTTGACGTGGGACGTACAAGAGGCCCGGTGGCCCCATCCCAGAACCGGGGTCCTGGCGTTGAGCTTGTTGGACAGCCTTCTCAACACCCCAGCAGACAGGGGCCACAATCCGGGACCCAGGGATAATAGGCCCAACTTCACTCTCCTTGGTAGTGGAAGAGAACTGTCTAGAAAGAGCATCTGGTTTGGTGTTCTTAGAGCCGGGGAGGTACGATAGGGTGAAATTGAACCGACTGAAGAACAAGGCCCACCTAGCCTGTCATGGATTAAGTCTCTTGGTTTGCTGGAGGTACTCCAGGTTCTTGTGGTCCATCCAAACCAGGAATGGATGTTGCGCTCCCTCCAGCCAGTGCCTCCACTCCTCAAGGGCCAGTTTAACTGCGAGCAGTTCTCGATCCCCCACATCATACCGGGACTCCGCAGGACTCAGACGGTGGGAGAAGTATGTGCAGGGGTGCAACCTTCCTTCCGAGCGTTCAGAGAGAGGACCGCGCCGACGCCACTGTCCGAAGCGTCCACCTCGACGATGAAGGGTTGCGATGTGTTAGGGAGGACCAGAATGGGTGCCATGCAGAAGCGGTACTTGAGGTCCTTGAAAGCCTTCTCCACCTGAGGAGTCCAGACATAAGACCCACCTGTCTTTTTGGTGAGGTCTGATATGGGCGCTGCTACAGAACTGAAGTTCCTGACAAACTTGCAGTAGAAGTTAGAAAATCCTAAGAACTGCTGAACTTCTTTCACAGACTTGGGAGTGGGCCAGTCCCGGACGGCCAGGGTCTTGGCTGGATCCATCTGGAGTTGTCCCGTCCATACAATACAACCCAGAAAGGAGACCTCGGAGACATGAAACTCACATTTCTGGGCCTTAGCAAACAGATTGTTCTGTAGCAGCCTCTGAAGAACCTGACAAACATGGTGGCAGTGCTCCTGCAAGGTCTTGGAAAATATCAGAATGTCGTCGAGGTAGACAAAAACATATTGGTTGATCATATCCCTCAAGATGTCGTTGATAAGGGCCTGAAAAACTGCTGGTGCATTGGTGAGTCCGAAGGGCATCATTTGGTACTCATAGTGTCCTGACGGGGTGTTAAAGGCATTCTTCCACTCGTCTCCCTGTCGGATAAGGATGAGGTGGTATGCATTCCGTAAATCCAACTTGGTGAAGACTGTAGCGCCTTGGAGCAGGTCGAATGCTGTGGACATCAGCAGAAGGGGATAACGGTTGCGCACAGTGATCTTGTTCAGGCCCCTGTAGTCAATACACGGTCAGAGCCCCCCATCCTTCTTGCCAACAAAGAAGAAGCCGGCACCAGCAGGTGAGGTGGAGGGTTGGATGAATCCAGAGGCCAAGGCATCCTTGATGTATTCCTCCATGGCCTTGCATTCTGTCTGAGAGAGGGAGAACAGCCTGCCCCGAGGAGGGGTAGCCCCGGGGAGCAAGTCAATGGCACAGTCATAGGCACAGTGCAGAGGAAGAATGGTGGCCCTACTCTTGCTGAAAACCTCCTTCAGATCACAGTACTCTGTGGGAACTTGAGATAACTCAGTGAGATCAGGGGGCTCGGCAGGAGACACAGGAGAGCTAGAGAGCAGACAAGAGTCATGGCATGCAGGGCCCCATTCCACAACCTGGCTTGTTACCCAGTCTGTGTGAGGGTTGTGGCGGGTAAGCCAAGGAAGGCCTAGACTCGCTGGGAACTCTGGTGAATGAATCAGGTGCAGGGATATTTCTTCTTTGTGACCTTGAGACTGGAGAAAGACTGGAGAAGTTACTTGGGTGACTCTTCCATCACCTAAAGCTTGGCCATCCAGGGCAGACACAGACAGCGGAACTTCAAGAGGTGCAGTAGGGACATTGATTCTTCGGGTGAAGTGGACATCCATAAAGTTTCCAGCCGCCCCGGAGTCTAACAAGGCCTGGCAAGAGTGAACGGACTCACCACAGGAGATGGAGACAGGGATGTAGACTCCTTGGCCAGGACGTTTGGGAGAGAGGGTAGTCCCCATCACAACCCTCCCTTGGCTGGACAGGGCGGTCCTTTTCCTGAGAGCTCGGGACATGATGCTCAGAAATGGCCAGGCTTGCCACAGTAGATGCAGCACTTGTCCCTCCTTCTGCACTCCCTCTCAGATGCAGAGAGATGAGTATGGCCAACTTACATGGGCTCCGAACAGTCACTGGAGGAGGTGGATGGACTCCAGGTTGAGGCAGTGAGGCAGGGGAAGCTCAGGACTTGGCGACACTCTCTAATCCTGTTATCAAGACGAATGGCATGTGAGATCAGTGTTTCGAGGTCACTTGGGCATCTGATAGAGGCCAGACTGTCTTTGACGGGGTCAGACAGACAGACCATGGTGGAAGGCTGAAACCAGGGCAGTCTCATTCCATCCACTGACTGCTGCGAGCGTCCAGAACGAGATGGCGTAGTCTATGACACTTCCTCCCTGCCGGATGGACATGAGCTTCCTGGCTGCATCTTTGCTGATGTCTGCCTGATCGAAAACACAAAGCATCTCCTCCATAAACATCTTGAAATCAGAACACTCGGGTCCCTCTCTCTGCCAGATGGCTGTTGCCCAAGCTCGTGCCTTATCAGCTAACAAAGTTATTACATATGCAATCTTGCGGTGGTCCATAGTGTAGGTGGTAGGCTGGAGCTCAAAGGTGAGTTGGCACTGGGTAAGGAACTCCCGGCACTCACCGTGCTTGCCGTCATACCGCTGTGGTGCAGGAAGGCGGGGTTCGTGAGGTGAAGGATGCAGCGTGGCAGGAGACACTGGAGTGGGAGCAGATGGTGGAAGATCAGGAGGAGGAGGAGATGGGGGCAGAGGAGTCAGTTGTGCCAGGGCATTCCCAATTTGCTGAAGCAGTGCATCGTGGCGAGCAAGGGCTTCACATTGGCTTGCAAGTGTTCATCCATGAGTGTCCATGGTAGCTCCAAAGCATGTTAAAGCAGTCATAATTTCCTGAAGGTTAGCCGGGTAGACAGTTGAAGAAACCTCTGCTGAGTCGGTCATGACTGAGTCTTTCTGTTAGGTTTTGCTGGGAATCAAACCCGGGTCGCTGGTGTGGTAACCGAGCAAACCCCCACTAGGCCACCAGGGGAATGACTCAAGTGCAGAGGAGTGGGACGAAAGTAGAGTTCAAAACAGTTTATTGCCAAAGCTCAGAAGATCAGGAAAATCCAAATGCAAAAAATCCACAAAAGTAAAATCCAAACGCACAGAAGATACAAGGGAAGACAAAACATCCGAAAGTTCAAAGTCCAAAAATGCAAAACCAAAGAAGAAGAGGCAAAAACCCAAACGCTCAGAAGATACAAAAGTGGCAAGTCTCTAGTTAACAAAAACAGTCCAAAAAGTCCCAAGAAAGAAAAATACCAAAAACACAGGGACATAGGCAAGGTACACGGAACAGAGGTTACTAGCCATGAACAGCACAAAGACTCAGTGACTAGAAACCCAACTGAGGAAGTATAAATACCCAAAACTAATTGAACACAGGTGAAAATAGGTAATTAAGACTAGGTGAGGCACAAGGCACATGAAAAACAAAGAAGCACATGGCTGTCAAAACAAAACACAAACCCCCTAGCTGTCAAAACAAACATAACAAGACAAAGATGAAATAGTGGCCTCTAGAGGCCAAGATAGTCCCAAGTCCTAACACAAGTCAAAAACAAAAAAATGAGACCAATGCAACATCGAGACTGAAAACCAAATATTTTTACTTATTTTACTTCAACTATTTAGTTTAATTCACGCTTTGTGAATCATTGAGCGATGTTTCCTAGAAGATTGAAATATTGCATTTCAAACTTTGTGCAAACTTTGTCAAACTTTGTGCGTAGGAAAAGGAGAGACAACAAGAAGTCATTGTTCTTTAGCGAGACCAATAGCCAATGTTTAGCAAGACAAATAGCCAAAACCAAGACAAGTCCATGTGTTAGTAAGTTTGAAACAAATCTAAGCCAAGACTGAAAACATACGGAGACCGGACTCAGACCTGTGAAGGACTGAATGGGCTCCAACAGCGGAAGACCACATTATGTTCCACTCCTGTCAGTCAAAAAAAGACCAGACCAGGTGACTTTTTATTTTTATTTTTTTATCTTCAACTGTCCAGTTTGGGTGAGTCTGTAACCATGATTGCCTCAGATGCATGTTATTGGCTGACAGGAATGGAATCCATTGTGGTTTTCTGCTGTTGTAGCCCAGCCACCTCAAGTTTCAATATTTTGTGCATGCTGAGATGCTTTTCTGCTCACCACAGTTGTAAAACATGATTATTTGATTTACTATCCTTCCTGGCAGCTTGAGCTAATCTTGCCATTTTCCTCTGACCTCTATTATCAACAAGGTGTTTCAACTCACAGTAAAGTCAATCAATGTTTTTTTCACACCATTTTGTGTAAACTAAAGAGACTGTTCTGTGTGAAAATTCAAGGAGATCAGCAGTTTCTGAAAAATACTCAAACCAGCTCTGTATCCATGCCAAAATCAAAGTTACAGAGATCACACTTTTTCTTCATTCTGATGTTTGATGTGAACATTAACTGATGCTCTTGACCTCTGTCTGCATGTATTTATTTATTTATTTTTTGCATTGTGCTGTTGCCACATGATTAACTGATTAGATAACGACTACTAACAATAATTACTAAACTGGGGATGCAGTGTAAGTATAATGTATAAAAGCAATTGATCCTCATTGGTGATGCTCTTTTCATACATACTTCCCCTTTTACTGTCTAAGTCTATGCTCTTACATCATTATAAATGCCATTGTTCAAATGTATCATTAATAATATTAATTATGCTGTTTTCTCATATTTCTCATCAAAAAAACAATTTAAAACTTATCCTGTAAACTCTCCATGATACTCATCACAACTCAAAAGTTTTTGATCACAGCTCGAAATATTCAGAAGTTGAGCTGCTATGAGCACCACTGAGAGCTCCTGTGGTGCTGTGGGTGGTGTGATACAGCACCTTGGACAGCTACAGTGGCCAGCAGAGCGACATGTGTGCATGTGTCAGTTTCATGTGGGTGAATGAGCTATCAGGCTGAGTTTAGGGTGGCTGTGATATATTTTGCAGTTTTTATATTTTGCGTCTCATCTAAAAATTTCAACATCACACCAGATCACATTAACAGGCCAAGCTGACCTGTGAAAGAATAGGTTTGTGCACAGATGCTTTACTTGGTTTGGGTAATACTATGGCTCCATGGTTTTTTTGATCACGTCTTTGGCCTTAGTAAAGAGAGCAAGTACTCATTACAGTAAATTGAAGGAAAACCCCCCAGAATGTTTCCCCTTGATGATCAGTGCAGAGGTCTTAGTACACCTGAGTGCAATAATGTATCTGCTTATGTATGTGTGTGTGCATGTATGTTTGTGTTTGAACCTATAACTACTGTTGCCCTTTGTACTATACATACAATCTCTGCCAAAATATAAGCATATATGGAATTCCATTTTGCCCTATTCAGAAAATCGCGTCAAATAACTAAATTGCACAGATTCATGGTGTATGAATATTGTCACTTCTGCACCCGCTCACATGCAAGACTGCACTAAAAAAAAAAAAAAAAATTAGTCGGCAGTGGCCTTCAAACATGGCTGCTGCGGACTACAACAACCACACTGCACTGCACCACTCTCAGTCTCTGGAGTACTAAGAATCACTCACACCTGTTCCAAATCACAGCCTGATTACCCCTTTGGATAAAAGGACTCTCAGTTCACACGGACATTGTGAAGTAAATGCTCAACATCCTTTGCTTGACTTTACCAAGTCTTATTACACATGCTGATTACTGATAAAGTTTTGTATTTTAGTTTACGTTCTCTGTCTTCACCTGTGATATCCTGTTTGTGCCTCACCTGACCATTGTCTGTTTGTTGACATTGTGCTACAATTTGGATTTGTTTGCAAGCTTTGCTTTGAACAAACTCTGCCAGTTTTACATCTATCTGTTGTCTGCATTCCTGACAGATATTGGCTTATATTTTTATGCTATGTGTCAAGGACCAGACAGGAGAGGAGATCAAATGCACTCAAACCACAGTTTAATAATAACAGGGGAAAAGGGAGTTGGGAGAATGTGTGTGTAGTTCAGTGGCAGGAGGACAGAGAAGCAGGGATGGCTGGTGGGAGCAACGTCTGAGGTCTCCCATCCAAGTATTGACCAGGCTTGGCCCTGCTTAGCTACTGAGATCAGACTGGATCAAGCATTGTCAAAGAGGTGTGGCTGTAGGCTGACAGCACTTGGGTTTCAGGCAGTCTCCCAGCAGTAGTCCCTCAGCAGGCTGGAGTTAGTGAGCAGGACCGGGCTGATGGAGAGGCAGGCGACCAGCAGGGCTGGGCAAGCTGGAGATCAGGTGAAGGTACAGGAGAGGCAGGCAAGAGGCAGAGTCAACAGGACAGAAGGCAGATCAGGTTACCGGGGCTGGAGAGCAGACAGAGTCAGACGGAACAGAATATCATCAGGAGTCAGAGTAGGAGGAACACAGAGCAGGTTATCACGCTGGAAGTTGCAGACGATCTGACACTGAGGCTTGGGAGAACTGCAGCTTAAATACACACAGGGGGGAAGCAGGTGATCGGCAACAGCCAATGACAGTCACTGAAAGTTAATAAGAGGAAGTGAGAGCGGGCATGGCCAGTAATGCTGAGTGGAGATGTTACCTGAAGAGAGAAGCCCACAGGTAGGACCATGACAGAACCCCCCCTCAAGGGACGGCTCCAGAAGTCCCTAGCCACAGATCCACCAAGACGGGTGGGAGGAGGGGGAATACCGGTGGAGGGTCAGAACTCCTCTGACCAGTCAGTGTCCAAGGCCTCAGGATCTGGTTCAGAATTGGACTCAGGGACAGTAGCGGTTGGCGCATCGTCATTCTGACAAGGACCCCTAGGTCGACCCCTCCGGTTGGCCAGCTGGTCCGGATGCAGGCGATGAAAGGTGCTGATGAGGGTACGGTCTAAAATTCTCCCAGCAGGAACACACATCCTCTCCTCAGGACCATAGCCCTCCCAATCCACCAGGTATTGGAGGCCCCTGCCCCTGCGCCGTGACTTCAGCTGTCGCCGGACGGAGTAGACCGGGCCACCATCGATGAGACGAGGAGGAGGAGGAGGAGAAGGTGCAGCTGGGACCAGCGGGCTCTCATGCACTGGCTTAATCTTTGAGATGTGGAAGATGGGGTGCACTCTCATAGACTTGGGCAGTCGGAGCCAGACAGCAGACTGGCTGATTATCCTCTGGATCGGAAATGGTCCGACGAACCGAGGTGCCAGCTTACGAGACTCCACCTGGAGGGGCAGGTCCTTGGCTGACAACCACACCTTCTGGCCCACCCGGTAGGTGGGCGCAGGCGTCCTCTGCCGGTTGGCTCCAATGGAGTAGCTGGTGACCGACTTGAGGAGTGCAGCGCGGGCTTGAGACCAGGTGTGGCGGCATCAGCGTGCATAGGTGAGGGCAGACAGGCAGGTGACCTTTCCCTCCTGGCTGGGGAACAGGGGTGGTTGGTAGCCATACACGCAGTGGAATGGGGACAGTCCAGTGGCTGAGCTGGTGAGGGAGTTGTGAGAGTATTCCACCTACAGCAGGTGCTCACACCAGGCCCTAGGTTTGCATGACACCATGCACCGAAGAGCCTTCTCCAACTCCTGGTTAGTCCGCTCAGACTGGCCGTTGGACTGGGGTCGGAATCCGGAGGTGAGGCTGGCGGTGGCCCCGAGCAGGTGACAGAATTCCTTCCAGAAAGAGGAGGTGAATTGCGGCCCCCAGTCCGAAACGATGTCCCTGGGCAGCCCATGGATGTGGAAGACCTGCTGCAGGATGATCTGGGCGGTCTCTTTGGCCAACGGTAGTTTTGGGAGGGGAACAAAGTGTGCCATCTTGCTAAAACGGTCCACAATGGTGAGTATGACAGTCATCCCGTTAGAAGGGGGCAGACCCGTAACAAAATCCAGGGAAATGTGGGACCAGGGTCGCATAGGCACGGGCAGAGGCTGGAGCAAACCGGCAGGAGGCTGGCTGGAGGATTTATTCTGATTACAGGTAGGGAAGGCTCAGACGAAGTCTCGCACATCCCTGCTCATAGACGGCCACCAGAACCGTTGGACGAGCAGGTGGTAGGGGCGAGTGGAACCAGGGTGGCAGGCTAGATGGGAGTCGTGTCCCCATTGTATAACCTGGGATCGCAGGTCTTCAGGAACAAAGAGGCAACTTGCAGGGCATGCACTGGGGCTGGGTTGGTCACGGAGGGCTTCCCGCACTCATTCTTCGATGTCCCAGGTCAGAGCAGCAATGATACAGGGGTCAGGTAGGATGGGAGCCGGATCCTTGGAGGAGGCATCATCCTTCTGGAACTGGTGGGAGAGTGCGTCAGGCTTGGTGTTGCGAGATCCGGGCCGGTATGAAAGGGTGAAATTGAATCTGGTGAAAAAGAGAGCCCAGCGGGCCTGTCTGGGGTTGAGTCGTTTGGCGGTGCGGATGTATTCCAGATTCTTATGGTCTGTCCAGACCAGGAATGGGACTATGCACCCCTCCAGCCAGTGACACCATTCCTCCAGGGCGAGCTTGACTGCCAGCAGTTCCCGGTTGCCTATGTCATAATTGTGTTCGGCTGGCAATAGCCGGCAGGAGAAGAACGCACAGGGGTGGAGTTTGTTGTCATCCGCTGACCTCTGTGAGAGCACTGCCCAAACTCCCACATCCGAGGCGTCCACCTCAACGATGAATTGCCACTCTGCATCTGGCATCTGGAGGACGGGAGCAGTGGTGAACCGAGCCTTGAGGGTGGCAAAGGCTTCGTTGGCAGCCGGAGTCCAGGTGAAGGGCTGTTTGGTGCTGGTCAAGGTGGTGAGGGGTGACGCAACGGTGCTGTAATTATGAATGAATTTCCTGTAGAAATTAGTGAAGCCCAGGAACTGCTGAAGCTTCTTCCTGCTCTCTGGTACTGGCCATGAAGTCACTGCTGAGACTTTGGCAGGGTCCATCTGGATGCTCCCCTCTGCCACGATGTACCCCAGGAACACCACAGACTTGGCGTGAAACTCACACTTCTCTGCCTTGACGAAGAGGGAGTTTTCAAGGAGACGACAGAGCACTTGCTGGACATGCTGGGTGTGTTCGGACAGGGTTTTAGAGAAGATCAGGATGTCGTCGAGGAAAATGAACATGAACTTGCTCAACATATCTCGCAGGACATCATTCACCAGAGCCTGGAATACCGCTGGCATGTTGGTAAGGCCAAACGGCATCACCCGGTATTCATAGTGACTGGTGGGGGTGTTGAACGCGGTCGTCCACTCGTCTCTCTCCCTTATCCGAACCAGGTGGTAGGCATTCCAGAGATCAAGTTTGGTGAAGATCGTGGCTCCCTGGAGCAGCTTGAAGGCGGAGGTAAGCAGTGGGAGAGGGTATCGGTTCTTGACGGTGAGGTCATTGAGACCCCTGTAATCGATGCAGGGGCACAGGGATCCATCCTTCTTTCCAATGAAGAACCCAGCGCCGGCGGGAGAAGAGGATGGACGGATGAGGCCGGCAGCCAGAGAGTCAATGATGTAGGCCTCCATCGCCTTCCTTTCTGGGGCAGACAGAGAGTAGAGACGGCCCTAGGGTGGTGCAGTGCCTGGGAGGAGATCAATGGTGCAGTCGTAGGGCCGGTGAGGAGGCAAGGAAGTGGCCTTGGCTTTGCTAAATACCTCCCGATAGCTGTGATAACACACTGGGACATTAGTGAGGTCGGGGGCAGAGCTGGCAGGTGGAGTACGAGGGGTTAGAGTGGAGGCTCGTAAGCAGGTCCAGTGGCAGTCCTTGCCCCATTCTCTTATCGCTCCAGTGGCCCAGTCAAGGTGAGGACTGTGCTGGCAGAGCCATGGATAGCCCAGGATGAGAGGTTGGCCGGGGGAACGGAGCAGGTGAAACTGGATGGTTTCGTGGTGGTTGCCTGACAGAGTCATTGGGACGGGGCAGTGAGGCGGGTGACGGTGCCAAGGAGATGGCCATCCAGCGCCCTGGCTGGAATGGGAGAGGATAAGCGATGGCTTTGCAGACCCAACTGGTGCACAAGCTCGGTGTCCATGATGTTAGCCTCGGCGCCAGAGTCAACCAGGGCGGCCAGGGTGTGGGTGGAATCCGACAGATGAAGGCAAACTTGGAGCATAGGTTTCTGGCTGATGGAGGATTGGATGATCATTGAGCTCAGCCGGGCCCCTCCTATGTCCGGTGAGCTCGGGTTTCTCCGTGCGCTGATGACTGACTGAGTCTGGCAGGCCCTCTCTCGTCGACGGGTCTGGACCCGGTGGTCAATGCGGACTGCCAGGGCAATGGCCTCATCGAGTGTTGACAGTTGTTCGTACGAGACCAATTCATCCTTCATGTAGTCGGCCAGGCTGTGCAGAAAGGCATCCACCAGCGCCTGCATGTTCCACTTGCTGCGCCGGGCCAAGGTCCAGAAATCGATTGAGTAGTCAGCCACTGTTCGTCTGCCTTGGCGAATACTCATCAGTCCTCCGGATGCCTCTACCGCCGACGAGCCCAGGTCGAAGACCTTAATCATCTCCGCTGCAAACAGGGAGAAGGAGGCACACTCCGGTGTCCGGCGTTCATACTCAGCAGTCGTCCCCCACAGGTGGGCGTGGCCAGTCAGACGAGTGATGACAAAGGCCACCTTCGCTGCCTCTGACGCAAAGGTTCTGGGCTGCAGGTCGAACAGCAACCGGCAGCTGGTCAGGAAAGCACAGACTTGGGAGGGGTCACTGTCAAAATGCTCCGGACTGCTGACCTTGGGTTCCGGGGCATCGAGTGCAGCAGGAGCACCTCCTGGAGCTGGCCAGTCAGCAGCGGGTATGACAGGGGCTGATGCAATGACGGATGGCGATGGTTGACTCGGAGCAGCTGGAGTGCTTGGTCCAGTCATTGTTGCTGATGACCAAGCTGGATCAGGGCTGCAACGTCGGCAGACATCCGACTGACATCTCCTTCGGTGCACTGCAGCTGGTCTAGGGCAAAGGGTTCGGGCGCTGACTCCATGTCTTGGTCAGATCATTCTGTCAAGGACCAGACAGGAGAGGAGATCAAATGCACTCAAGCCACAGTTTAATAATAACAGGGGAAAAGGGAGTATGTGTGTGTGAGAAGTTCAGTGGCAGGAGGACAGAGAGGCAGGGATGGCTGGTGGGAGCATGGTGGTGACATCTGAGGTCTCCCATCCAAGTACTGACCAGGCTTGGCCCTGCTTAGCTACTGAGATCAGACAGGATCAGGCGTTGTCAGAGAAGTGTGGCTGTAGGCTAACAGCACTTGGGTTTCAGGCAGTCTCCCAGCAGTAGTCCCTCAGCAGGCTGGAGTTAGTGAGCAGGACCGGGCTGATGGAGAGGCAGGCGAGCAGCAGGGCTGGGCAAGCTGGAGATCAGGCGAAGGTACAGGAGAGGCAGGCAAGAGACAGCGTCGACAGGACAGAAGGCAGATCAGGTTACCTGGGCTGGAGAGCAGACAGAGTCAGACGGAACAGAATATTGTCAGGAGTCAGAGTAGTAGGAACACAGAGCAGGTTATCACGCTGGAAGTTGCAGACGATCTGACACTGAGGCTTGGGAGAACTGCAGCTTAAATACACACAGGGGGGAAGCAGGTGATCGGCAACAGCCAATGACAGTCACTGAAAGTTAATAAGAGGACGTGAGAGCGGGCGTGGCTGGTAATGCTGAGTGGAGATATTACCTGAAGAGAGAAGCCCACAGGTAGGACCATGACAGCTATGTGTGTGTGGGGGGGATATTTTTATTTATTCATTCTTTTATTTATTTATTTTTTAGTAATGGAAACATAAGAGTATGCACACAGTCAGTATGCTTGCCTGCCCCACTTTTATTTTACCTAACCTAGGGTGACCAGACATCCCGGTTTTACCGGGACAGTCCTGATTTGGGGTTGTGTGTCCTGAGTCCCGACAAAAGTCTGTCGGGACACGGATATGTCCCGGTTTTCGCCACTCGCGACGTTTGCGACTGAGCAGCGTGGGAATCATTAGCGGAGAAATGTCTGCATTTACTATTTTGATGAATTGACAGGAATCACAGACTTTCCTGGTTACTGTCCCCTGGCCCTGTGGCATGGGTGTTTATTTAGCCACATTATTCCAGACAACAGAACGTGTTGCCATGCAACAATAAAATAAACATTAACTGGCACGAATGTTCTTTGTCTAGCAGCTAGCAGCAGTAATACCGCAGCAATTATGCCAAAAAGAAAATGTACCTTTTCCAAAGATTTACAGGGCACCTACCCCTTCCTCCGAGAGGTGCAGAACAATGCGCACGAAGCCTACTGCACACACTGTAAGTGCTTTGTTCTTGTACTGAGTTGGGTAGCCTATGCTGCAAATGCTGTGTGCTCCTGTGGGGGCTTTCCTCGGGCTGTCACCCCTCTCCTCCTTTATTGCTGAAGCCGCGAGAGGCCCTTCATATAATCTTTTTTTATTCACCTTGTTATCCCGAGATAACGACATAATTAATTCTGGATCTCGAGAAAACAACACAACTAATTCGAGATCTCGAGAAAACAAAACCGTTATTCCGAGATCTCGAGAAAACAAAACAATTATTTCATGATCTCAGCTGGATCACTGTATCTCCGTTGGTAGAGACGAAGCCGGGCCAGTCTTCTGCGGAGGTGCCGCGGACTAATTTTGAAATTATCCCTTATTAAAAGACTTAGGTGGGGTTTACATTAGACCGTATCAGCGGATCATCAGATTAACATTTTTAAAACGATTAGCGTGCACACAGCAATGCCAATACACGATTCGCGTGCACACAGCAACACCAATACACAGATACGCTCGGCTCCGCAGGCATCCTGCGCTCCAAATCACTCCGCCCTGAACAGCGAGTGCCTTCTGGAGGGTGCGCACTCTGGCCCTGCGCAGCTCACAGAGCGCGCGAGTGAAGTGCACGAGCAGTGATTCGGGACTGAGCCGCTGTGTGTGTGATCCTAGTGCATATCGGGCATGCGCGTCACTTACCACTTGAAAGTGGAAGGATGGCAAGCCTAAAGACAATCATAACTACACAATGGGCAGTATTTGCATCAGTATTTGCAGTATTTTCATACTTTTATACTCTTGAATGAAAGGTGATACAAGGTGGAAGTCTGCGCCGTTTTTCAGCAGTCGCGTCACATGACCAACGCCAGCGAATCAGGAAGGTGGATGTCACAGTGACATTGTCCAATGACGACGCCAGCTAGAGCTCAGCACAGCGTATCCGCGTATCCGCGTATTCTCAATGTTTACACAGCACCGGACCAGACACGATCTGGATTGAATACGTGGACCCTGGCGGATTCCCGTTTCCCGGCATTTCCAGGCGTTTTAATGTAAACGGACAGTGCATCCGCGAAGAAAACGAGACAGATACGGTCTAATGTAAACTTGGCCTTAATGCAATCTCTCCCTGTGTCAACCCCTGATCAAAATATTGCCTTATTAGGTGATCGATTATTCCAGACATTCTAATGACCAAAGTTGCGTCTATACAGAATGAGAAATAGCCCCAAAGTCAGCATATCACAAGTCTCTTGGCGCACCTGAATGAACCATTTCTCAGCTGTTTTCTCGAGATCATGAAATAATTGTTTTGTTTTCTCGAGATCTCGAATTAGTTGTGGTGTTTTCTCGAGATCCTGAATTAATTATGTCGTTATCTCGGGATAACAAGGTGAGTAAAAAAAAGGATTATATGAAGGGCCTCTCTCGGCTTCCGTAGTATATATTCTCAAATCACTTGTCTCTTTTTTTGTTTCTGTTTAACATACCATTCTGACAGTTTGGCCATATTGAACAGCCTGTTGCACCTTCCATTAAAGTGTTCACTTTTGTACACATCTTCTTGCTTTATTCATTCAGTTGTGGGGAATGGTTAGTAAGGTTGATTCTGACCTAGGCTATGTTGAGGTCACATATCTACTTTTTAAGTTCATGCTATAGTGCATACAATTTTAGAGATATAGCCTACATGTGCATATGCATTCTTCTTGGTGTTCTCACAAACAGGTGAAATAAATCAGTTTAAATTTGGCCTATGGACATAGCCTGGCCTATTCTCAGCCATTACAAAATCTGTTGTCTGACCATAATTTAACTGATCTGTATACCACTATGCTACTAGATAACAAAATGCCTGTTTGTTTTATTTCATGTGAGATGTTGATAAATGTGAGCTTCAACAAAATGATAAGAGCACCTCTCTGAGTGTCACGTTTACGTAAAAAAAAGGTGTGCGTGCACGAGCATGGTCGCGCGCAAAAGTGTCCCGGTTTCAGACTAGGGAAATCTGGTCACCCTAACCTAACCACCCACTAGCCACCACCACCAAGAGTCAGTATTCAGTACAGTTTAAACCTGGCTCTAATGTAGCTGAAATAAAACAATGATTTGTATTGGAATAAAGAGAACCTACCAAAACAGTTCTCAAAATTTAAAAGTAGAGATGACCTTGGGATTGTATTGTAGAGCCTTAATTGTCAGATTTGATGTGGCTAGGACTTGATGTCATGCATGACTCTACGTCTCATCTGGTCACTCCAGTCTGTCTGGTTCCTATTTAATAAATAATGGACTTTAACTATTATGCTAACACTGCAGCAAACACAAGACCAAACCAGTAGCAGGCCTTATATGTGCTGAAAGCTGTAAACCCTCTTTTATCCATTGTTATCCTATGATTTAAATATTGAAGTTTGAAACTTTTATCTTACATTTAAAAGTCTGTTATATGAAGAGTGTCTTGTGAAATATGGGTCGAAAGCACAAGTCTACTATTCATGAAGTATGTTTTTCACGTTTAAATTCATATCCCTTGTTCACAGTGGTTTTTTATATTCCACTTTGTAGAACTGAAAAGCAGCAAAGCCTGCCAATGCATACACTTTCCTTGGAGAAATGTAACTGGATTTGAACTTTGGAAAAAAACAAAAAAAAACATGCCGAAAGTCCTAACCTGGGAGTAGAATAAGGATATTTTTCTTTAAAGAAGAGACATAATATCAGAAAAAAGTGAAATATCACTGTTTTAATAACTGCAAGCAGTCCAGCTTGAAAAACATGCTCAGAGTTCACTGCACAGATGTTGTTAGTGATACCTTCCAAGAGCAACTAACTGTTAGTAGAGTAGAATCTAATTTATTAATGCAAAATAAGTCTGTGAAACTGTCACATTGCCACTGAATTCTTAAATTTGATTGGTCAGAAGGTATAGATGATATTATTATTATTATTATTATTATTATTATTATTATTACGGCTGCTCTGACAGTATTTCTGGTTGTAATTCAAATGATTTACTTATTCTAATAAAGTATTAATAGTAAATAACTTATTCACAGGAACTTGTATGATGGCCAATCTACAATATTAATAATCAATGGATTTTAAAATATGCTATTTAACAAAGAAAAATGTATAAACATTGAGATGCTAGAGATTACTGTCAAAAGATATTTAACATTTAAAGATGGAAATTCAGGGGTAAGGGCTTTGTAGCAGTATGTTTTCCACCAGGAATGAGCATTTTCTTCAAGAGACACAGCAAAGTTTATAGCTGTTATAATGTAAATGATAAACGTAAATAACACATTCTTCTAGAAATTCAACAGCATTTAATGTACCTAAACAGTTAAAAAGTGCAATCATTGGTAAATTACTGTGGTGTAACAGGAATAATAAAGCATCAGGAAATGCTGTTATAGGAAAATAATCCACTTTGGTTTGCATCAGGCTCTGTTACAGCACCCTGCCATGTTTTATTACTTACTTAAGGAAAAGGAAATTACATCTGAAAGCAGTGGAAATTTTGGTTGGGATTTAAATTCTCTCCTATAGTCATGTTTACTTATCTGGTGTGAACAGAGCAAGTTTTTTGCACTCCCAGTAAACATCTATGAGCCCCTCTGGCAGGCATAATCCATGAATACATGAAACTGGTTGTTTTCAAGAAAATTAAGAAATTACAGTAAAGATGGGCTTCAGGAAAAATAGGAATTTTTGCTCAACCCACTTGGGTAACAGTATGAACTATTTGAGACAGTGAGATTCTGTACAAAGTTCTCTTCAGAACACCGATGCTTCTCAACAGTGAGAGGGACTGTTTTTTTGTGAAAATTGATTAGTAAGCCAAAAAGACAAGCCTCAGTTTATCAATGTCAGTTTTCACTTTCTCATCAAATTATCAGGTAGATTTAAAGAGAAATTGGATTGTGTGCTATTTTCCCTGGCACATATGAATCAATTCCCATCCATCATCTCTGATGATGTAACATGTAAGGATCATTTTTGAATAGACTGTCTCTGAAATTATGTGCCTCAATAAATCTGAGTGCTTGATTTGGAAATGTTAAAATGACAGATGCATTTTTTCTGCAAAGTGCAAAAAATAAAAAGAAAAGAAATAATATGATGAAACACTGACACTCAGCGAGTGAGTTACATAAGCCATAAAAACTCCAAAAGAAGCTTCTGACATTGTTGCTGCTGAGAATCAATCCACCAGCCCTCATACTGAAACAAAACTTTAGTGAATCAACAGAGGGAGGTTTCGAGCTGGGGGAATGTGTTGTTCATGGCTTTGCCATGTCAGGAGCCTGATGGCATGAGAATGAAAATAGCTAAGCCAGTCTGAGCTGGAGCAAGTCGATAAAAAGTCTGGCTCTGAGGCAGCCTGTCCTAGGGCTACTGCACCTTGTGCCTACTGCCCTCCGGCCCTGCATACCTGCTTCTCAGCCTGCAACCCCATTATTTCACTTCACACACATCCTCACATGCATGTCACACACAGGGACTGCTTGTGCTATAATGACAGGCCTGGCTCCTCAGGATGCTCTGAAGCTGGCAGGGAGAATGAGCCAGGCACACAGACACCTCAGCCTTCCCTAGACAGTCTGAGAGAGATAATGAGTTGGGTGAAGATGCCCGTGGGCTGTTTGAGCACCATCTCTTCGTACCAGAACACAGTAGGGCACTCACACAGAGTGTGTAAACGCTCTGTTACACCCCATCTGTGTCTTGTACACATTCTGAAAAAAAAAAAAATGAACTGAAGGATATATAATCATGGCAGAGAGGCTGAGAGGCATGTTGGAGGAGAAGAGCTTTGGATGTGTGCATGAAGAAAGTGCATATTATAAGAATGTGACAGGGAAAATAAAAAGTAAAATTTAAATAAATTAAATGTGTGCGTACATGTGTGCATGTTAATATCTTGGTTGGGACTGATTGTCCCATGCAAAGGAATATCTGACAGGTTTGACCACATATATACATTGAGCTGGTTTTCAGCCAATAAAACTTATTTAAAAAAGTAGAAGGTACTCACAAAGACAGCCAGACAAGAGTGTGTGTGTGTGTGTGTGTGTGATGGAAATGGTGGGTGAGTCGTGAACCTCCACACACATCCTTCATTGTTTCCCCTTATTTTCCTTCTGTTCAATCATCCTGCTCATCTCTCTCTCTCTCTTTCTCTCTCTCTCTCACACATACACACACAAAAAAATAAAAAAAATAAATCAAATAATAATAATAATGTCAATCGGGTGGCATGGTGGTGTAGTAGTTAGTGCTGTCGCCTCACAGCAAGAAGGTCCGGGTTCGAGCCCCATGGCCGGCGAGGACCTTTCTGTGCGGAGTTTGCATGTTCTCCCCGTGTCTGCGTGGGTTTCCTCCAGGTGCTCCGGTTTCCCCCACAGTCCAAAGACATGCAGGCTAGGTTAACTGGTAACTTTAAATTGACCATAGGTGTGAATGGTTGTCTGTGCCTATGTGTCAGCCCTGTGATGACCTGGCGACTTGTCCAGGGTGTACCCTGCCTTTTGCCCGTAGTCAGCTGGGATAGATTGAGATGAGATGAGAATAATGTCAATCTTTGTGTGTATTAGAGTATTGGAATATTAAAGGATCTGCTGCTAATGTCTTAGAGCCAGATTCCAGCGTACCTTCAGAGGTGTTCTGGAGTCCATGCCTCAATGGGTCAGAGCTGTTTTGGTGACACAAAGGGGACCTGCATAATATTGGGCAGATGGTTCAAATGTTATGGCTGATAACTACATACGTCATTGCATTCCATTTTTATTTACAATTTGTACTTTGTCCCAACTTTTTTGGAATCGGGGTTGTAGATTTGTGACATTAACATGATGGTTTCTAAGGTAGTGTCACCTGAGGGCTCGAAGGTCATGCACATTCAACAGTGGTTTCTGACCTTGCCCTTTACGTACTGAAATGTTTCCAAATTCCCTGAATCTTTTCACAATATAATGTAGATTTTGAAAGACCTAAAATCGTACATTGAGAATTTTTTTTTTTTAATTGACTAACAATTCTCTTAGTAATTTTTGCACAAAGGAGTGAGCCACAACCCATCCCTGCTTGCAAAGACTGAGCCTTTGGTGCATGCTCCTTTTATACCCAGTCATGATACCCTCACCTGTTACCAATTAACCTGCTTATTGTGTAATCTTCCAAAATCTTTTAGTGATATTATGTACCAAGGATAATGTGATCCCCAACTTTTTGAAACATGTTGCTGGCATTAAATTCAAAATGAGCATATATATTTCTCAGTTTTACCATTTAATGTTGTTTTTGCACTATTCTCAATAAAATATAGGGTTTCCATGATTTACAAATCATAGTAGTCTGTTTTTATACAGCTTCCCTTTTTTTTTGGAATTAGGGTTATACCCCATGTGCCTTTGTTTTGAGTTTAGTCCTGTCAGTCAGTGCGTTTACATGCACATCCAAATCGAGCTACTGTCAGTAATCGAGCTAGGGGTCCCAGCAGGGGTGCCAGAGAAATCCAATCCTACATGCACACAAGGAAATCGAGCTATAGTGTGAGGTACATTGTCCACCCGAGCCACAGGTGGCGCTACACGCCCCATCGTGTTGGTACACTTCCGGTTGTCGTCATGAAGAAGAGCTATTCAAGAGTATAAACAAAGTTATCAGCAGTGTTGCCAGATACTGCTGACGTTTTCCAGCCCAAAGCATGTTCAAATCTGCCAAAATGCACTTAAAACCGCCTAATCTGGCAACACTGGCAGTTCCGTGTTCACAAGTTCCGTGCTCAAGCTGTTAGGCTTGCTCTAACAGACTGTATGGCTACAAACTGTCCTGCACAGACCACTGTTTTGTAAGACAACTTATTTTGCACAATTGTATATTTTTCTAAAGTCCATTTTTTGCTTACAAAAAATATTTTTTTTGCTTACAATTTAACTTATGTCTTAATAAACACACAAAAAGTTCAATTGTTTTTTTATTGACATTCTTCAGATGTTGGACATACACACACACACACACACACACACACAAATACAATGACTTATGTACACAATTCACAGCTATGCAGCAGCTGTACAGATGTATTTGGTGATACAGTAAGTGAGCTAAATTTTAACAGTGCAAACAATGCCACAAAAAGAAAAGATTCATGCCGTTGTCATGATTCGTTGTCATGCCGACCGAGGCTGTTGTGTTTCCCGCTTGTGGTCTCGTCACTCGTCACTTCTGGAAGGGGCAGTGCTGAAGTAAGTAGCTCAAATACGTAGCTCAATAGGGCATACATGCACTAAGTAGCTCGGCAGAAATCACATAATCTAGGTCGTGTAGCTCGATTCCGAGAAATCAAGTTCGGTTCAATTTCAGGAATTAAGGTGTATACATGGCATTTTGAACTTCGATTTCAGTCGAGCAATGGCAGAAATTCGATTCTCTCTATGTGCATGTAAACGCACTGTGTGACTCTGTCCTATCATTAGTTTGTTACCTGACTGTTTTCACCTATTCTGAGTCCTTCCTTAGTTTGTCTATGTATACATTGTTGTGTCATTATTTATTTTGAAATCTAATGATGCATTTGGTAACTTTATGTCTCAGCCATTATTCTTTGTGACTTTTGCCTGTGTGACCCCTTTGAACTTTAATTTCAATTGGTGTATTTACCCAAATAAAGTCTCTCCTGAATTTATGTCCTCATATCCTGCCTCTCAGTGCATTTTACAAGTATATGCTAGAGTATTCTTATA
Source organism: Neoarius graeffei (assembly GCF_027579695.1). Taxonomy (NCBI): domain Eukaryota; kingdom Metazoa; phylum Chordata; class Actinopteri; order Siluriformes; family Ariidae; genus Neoarius; species Neoarius graeffei. The sequence continues at coordinate 54,954,841 of NC_083576.1, forward strand.
GCAAATTTCAGTTTCGGTGTATCTTTACTGTCAGGAGGTTTGTCAGCTGTCGTGATAAATTAGAATCATGCATAGAGGGAAAGGAAGGACCTCTCTGGGTAAGATGCAAAGGTGGCCCCAATCTTTGGCAATTTATGTTGGTGACTACAGAGCTTGAATGTATATCTCATCTCATTATCTCGAGCCCCTTTATCCTGTTCTACAGGGTCACAGGCAAGCTGGAGCCTATCCCAGCTGACTACGGGCGAAAGGCAGGGTACACCCTAGACAAGTCGCCAGGTCATCACAGGGCTGACACATAGACACAGACAACCATTCACACTCACGGTCAATTTAGAGTCACCAGTTAACCTAACCTGCATGTCTTTGGACTGTGGGGGAAACTGGAGCACCCGGAGGAAACCCGCACGGACACGGGGAGAACATGCAAACTCCACACAGAAAGGCCTTCGCCGGCCACAGGGCTCGAACCTGGACCTTCTTGCTGTGAGGTGACAGCACTAACCACTATGCTGCCCTTGAATATATACAGTGCCTTGAAAAAGTATTCATACCCCTTGAACTTTTTTCACATTTTCCACCTTACAACCATGAACTTAAAAGTTTTTTATTGAGATTTTATGTGATAGACCAACACAGAGTAGCACATAATTGTGAAGTGAAACGAAAATGATAAATGGTCTTCAAAATTTTAAACAAATAAAAATCTGAAAAATGTGATGTGCATTAATATTCAGCCCCCCTGTGTCAATACTTTGTAGAGCCACCTTTTGCTGCAATTACAGCTGCAAGTCTTTTGTGGTATGTCTCTACCAGCTTTGCACATCTAGACACTGAAATTTTTGCCCATTCTTCTTTCCAAAATAGCTCAAGCTCAGCCAGATTGGATGGAGAGCATCTGTGAACAACAATTTTCAAGTCTTGCCACAGATGCTCAATGGGATTTACGTCTGGACTTTGACTGGGCCATTCTAACACACACGGGCGATTGTTCTAAGACAACGAGGGAGGCTCAGCCTCCTCTAAAAATGACGAACATCGTGTAGGATGAATTGCGCTAGGCTTATGTTATAGCTGACCTTATAACATTGCTATTTCAGATCCAGAATCATAGAAATATATGTGCTCAACCCAACTACAGTGCGAAATCATTCCGTTATAACTTTCCCCAGTTCGCCTAATGTGCGCGTGAGTTTTTCCCCATCGTGACAGCGCGATGCAGCCCAGCCTCAGTGGATTGGGAGCTATGTGCTTGTCAATCTCAAAATGCAAGATGATTATTGGACAAATACTGCGAAAACGCCCGCCCACGGAGTCTCACGGACTCCCAGCCTCAATGGACTTCAACGGCATTTGGGAGCTCTGCACTTTTCAATCTCAAAATGCAAGACGGTTATTGGACAAATACTGCGAAAATGCCCGCCCACGGACTTCGAGCCTCACATGGGAGGGACATGGCAGTTTCCGCGAGGAAACTGGTGATTGGTGAAAGCGGCCGGATATTTTCTTTGATTGACAGCTCGTTTCAACTATAGACAGGCAGCGGTACAGTGTTGCCAGATTGGGCGGTTTTAAGTGCATTTTGGCGGATTTTGAACATATTTTGGGCTGGATAACGTCAGCAGTATCTGGCAACATCAGTTCAGTCCCATGCGGATTCGCAAGTGCTGTGGTGTATTGTAAGAGATTGGCTTACATTTCGATTTCATTCATTACATACGGTTTCTACCAGCTTTTTTAGTCTGTATATATTTTCATTGTAAATAAAGTGTAAATATAGTGTTGTCAAGTTTGCTATCTTAGTTCCAGAAATTTCGTTTATTTGAGTGACTGAACTTGAACTTGAGGGGGCTAGTCAGCTAGCAAGAAAGCTGCGCACGGATGCCAAGCATTGCTGATTTAATTTTGGTGAAGCCATTTGCCAGTCTTCCTTTCGAGGAAAAAATTAAAATTAAAGAGGATGGTAGACCAACGCCTCAAATTGACTTGGTGAAAAAGGTAGGGAATAATACTCGTTCCTTTCAGCTCTCCTGGTACGAGAAAGTGAATTGGCTAACAGCAAGTGACCCACATCAACAACAGTAAATAGGCTACTTTAGTAATATGTCATGGATGGACCAAAAATATAGAATCTATTTAAAATGTTTATGCTGAGTATATTATATTGGAATATATGTTTTTCTGGATATGAATTAAACACAGCTACAATTTGGAAAACATTTTTAAACAAAAACACAGCCGAGGTCAATTTTTAAACAACATGCCACAATTTTAAAATATAAAATGTTAAAATATACCCCCCCAACACCACCATCATGTATATTGGACAGTAGGCTAATGGGCCAAAAGAACCTGTTATTTCACAGTTTGTGACCCTGCCAAAAATCAGCCAGATCAGAGGCAAGAGTATGGGCAAAACTGATGTGTTTTTTCTTTTAAAATCTGGAAATATCGTAACCGACCAGCCTCCCCTGTTTGAAAGACTACCAGCCGCCACTGCTAACACATGAATATTCTTTGATCTAAACCATTCCATCGTAGCTCTGGCTGTATGTCTAGGGTCATTGTCTTGCTGGAAGGTGAAGCTCCTTCCCAGTCTCAAGTCTTTTGCAGCCTCCAACAGGTTTTCTTCCAGGATTGCCCTGTATTTAGCTCCATCCATCTTCCCATGAACTCTGACCAGCTTCCCTGTCCCTGCTGAAGAAAAGCATCCCCATAGCATGATGCTGCCACCACCATGTTTCACAGTGGGGATGGTGTGTGCAGGGTGATGAGCAGTGTTAGTTTTCCGCCACACATAGCGCTTTGCATTTAGGCCAAAAAGTTCAACTTTGGTCTCATCTGACCAAAGCACCTTCTTCCACATGTTTGCTGTGTCCCCTACATGGCTTCTTATGCCTGTCTTTCAACAATGGCTTTCTTCTTGCCACTCTTCCAAAAAGGCCAGATTTGTGGAGTGTACGACTTATAGTTGTCCTGTGCACAGATTCTCCCACCTGAGCTGTGGATTTCTGCAGCTCCTCCAGAGTGATCATGTGCCTCTTGGCTGCTTCTCTGAGCAGTGCTCTCCTTGCTCACTCTGTCAGTTTAGGTGGATGGCCATGTCTTGGTAGGTTTGCAGTTGTGCCATACTTTTTCCATTTTTGAATGATGGATTGAACAGTGCTTCTTGAGATGTTCAGAGCTTGGGATATTTTTTTATAACCTAACCCTGCTTTAAACTTCTCCAGAACTTTATCCCTGACCTGTCTGGTGAGTTCTTTGGTCTTCATGATGCTGTTTGTTCTTCAGTGTTCTCTAACAAACCACTGAGGCCTTCACAGAACAAGTGTATTGATGCTGAGAGTAAATTACACACAGTAGGACTCTATTAACTAATTAGATGACTTCTGAAGGCAATTGATTGCACTGGATTGTATTTAGAGGTATCAGAGTATAGGGGGCTGAATACTAATGCACACCACATTTTTCAGATTTTTATTTGTTTAAAATTTTGAAGACCATTTATCATTTTCGTTTCACTTCACTGTTACTCTGTGTTGGTCTATCACATAAAATCTCAATAAAAAACTTTTAAGTTCGTGGTTGTAAGGTGGAAAAATGTGAAAAAGTTCAAGGGGTATGAATACTTTTTCAAGGCACTGTATGTGTGTGTGTATGCATGTCTCTGACATTACATCAAAGTTTGAATATATTTGCCTTGGGCATGACATCGAAAAACAGTGTCTGACAGTAGATATGAATCTGTATGATAGACTAGACTGCTCCACCACCTAGACTCCCATCACTCTTTACAAATAAAAACAGTCCTACCAAATAGGACCCTTGATCTTCAGGAAACTCAAGGGCTCTCTGTTGCAATGTTCATACAATTCCAACTGACAGTGCCAGTCAAAATTTGGACACACTTACTTATTCATAGTAATGAATAAGTGTGTCCAAACTTTGACTAGTACTGGACAATATCTGTTTGATTTTAATCTGTATGTGTTGTCTGTGTGGGCATGTTTTCATATCTTTGTGGAGACCAAATGCTCCCACATGAATAAGAATATCAGACAGTTTTGACTTTCTGGGGACATTTATCTATTTAAAAATATTAAAAGAGACAAAATGTTTTATTTTTGGTTACTGACTTTAAGGTGAGGTTTAGAGCTAGGGGCAGGTATGGCATTAATCAGCTTCATTAATAATTATGGCATAATAAGCCAAGCAAAGTAAGTAATGGTATCGTAAGACAAACAAAGTAAGACAAGACAGTAAGACAAATGTGTGTGTGTGTGTGTCTGTGCACATGTGTGTGTGTGTGTGTGTGTGCACACATGCATATGTTTCAAGGTAACATTGCTGGAGGTCAGAATGAGCAGTGCAGTTGTTCCAATATATAAAGGGTTTTTGGTCTGAAGTCCAGAAGCTGGATAACCCACGGGGGAGAAAACACACACACACACACACGCTCAATCCAGCAAGGAAAGAAGTCATGAAGGGGCAGGCTTGTAGAGAGTAATACACATTTCTTTTTATCTTCCAAGCAACCATCATGCTTCTGTGATGTGATTGTGTTTGTGTGTACTGTGTTGATAATAGTATTAATGTCAATGCCATGGATTCACACAAATAATTCCAGGGATTGCTCTGTACCCCTCTTTAATATGATCCAAAGAGCCTATTATCACTCTAGACTTCCACATAGCAGAAGTACCCCCTCCCTTGTGTGTGTGTTAGGTGTCATAGAGGATGAGTAAAAACCTAGATGTCTTTGACCTTGAATGGCTAATCTTTGGCTGTGTGGGCAGTTCAAGGACACAATGAAGAAAACAGTTTTCACATACCAGCCTGACAGATAACACACATAAACTGGGAATGACTGAGCATAGCTTGCAGTAAATCATTCTCTGCATGTGCACGCGCATACACGCACACACACACACACACACACACACACACACACACACACTTTTTCTCAAATACATCTTAAATAACCTTAAATCATTCATCTGAAAAAAAAAAACCAACCTGTGTGTTCAACCTTAGCAAAGAAATGGATGTATTCAGATCATCCATCCTGCCTGCCAAAATAGCAAAGGGAAAGACAGAGAAAATATAGAATAATATAGAATATTATGTTACAATTCAGTCACCGACACTGTCTCGACATGACTAAGAGGATGAGAAAAGGAGCTATTGTTTCAGGATTCTGTTAGTACTGCAGCTCCTTTAGCTTCTCAGCTAGACACCCTCATTACCAAATTTCGGCAGTGATGAAAGACACAGGAAGAACTGAAGCACCACGCTGCCTATAAATAGGCTGGTCATGCCTTTAAACAATGCACTGGGTCATGCTGGCAAGGTAACGGAAAAGGGAAGATGTATCTCATTATAAAGCCATAGAAATGACATCACACACACTATAAAGACCACATAGGAGTGTGAGATGATAGTGATGGGTTGTCGCTGGTTCAACCAATTAAATACCACTGCTTAATCTGTGATTGGATGTTACTCCTGTAGCATCAGGTACAGTATGAGGCATGGATTTTCTCATTAAATGTTAGAAAGTTTGATCTAAAAGTTTCTGCTTGAAATTTAAATTATGAAGTTGATGAATATGTATGAATTTGTTTCCAGAAGAATTGTTGAAAAAGCATAACAGGTCTCTTCCTGCCAAAAAACCTTAAAATGCCAAAATCTGAATCAAGAATAAACAATCTACAAAAGAATCTGAAGTGATAATAAATAAGTTCCATCTATGGTAATGTGTGTCCAAACCGTGAACTGTTACTGTATATACTGTCTGTTGCTTATTGTTTACTTTATTTTACAATATATACACACCTTCGAATTAAATGTTTTTTCTTTACTTTTACAAACTAAAAGACACTTTATGTCTGAAAGTAATGATGGACTGTCATTTCTCTTTACTAAGTTGAACAGTTCTTGACATAATATGGTTTACTACAGTTGTCAAATGGGACGATTTACTGTATTTTTATTATTTACTATTTACTGTTTGATGGTCTCAAATACATCAAGAAGACAAGAAATTGCAGTAATTAACTTTTGACAAGGCACAGTTGTTAACTGAAAAGCATTCCAGGTGACTGCCTCATGAAGCTGGATAAGATAATGCCAATAGTGTGCAAAACATCATCAAGGTAAATGGTGGCTACTTTGAAGAATCTAAAAGAGGTCACCACCTAATTCCAGATATGTTCCACATGTTATTTCATTGTTTTGATCTCTTCAGTATTGTTCGACAATGTAGAAAATAGTCAAAATAGTGAAAAACCTATTAACAAGTAGGTGTATCCAAAATTTTGACTGGTACTGTAGAAACAGTCAGAATACAACAATATAAGTTGATTCTGCACTTTGTCACAACTTATGCCGACCAGCTACTCACTATATTGCTTACACGTGCTACATCACTTCCTGATTTCCCAAACTATGGAGGAGGAGGCACATGTGTTAATTGTGTATCAAAAAATTAGTGGCACTAAAAGGAATTTGTGTTAATGCATTATTATCACGTTAACTTCGACAGTCCTAATATACAGTATATACTCACAAAGGAAAGTTGGACAAAGTATTTAATGCAGGGGTGCCAATAATTATTTATTGATGAAGGATTTGTTTTTCTCTGAATAAATGTATTTCAATTGAAGGTTGGAATTCTCATTTTTTTTATGGATGAGATGAAGCTACTTCACCAAATGGAGGATTTTTTTTCAAATCCTTTTTATTAATATTTACAAGGGCTGTCAATAACCGTGGAGGGTGCTCTATCTATCTATCTATCTATCTATCTATCTATCTATCTATCTATCTATCTATCTATCTATCTATCTATCTACAACCCCAATTCCAAAAACATTGGGGACACTGTAAAACATAAAAACAGAATGTGAAGATTTGCAAATCATGGAAACTCTATATTTCATTGAAAATAGTTCAAAGGCAACACATCAAATGTTGAAACTGAGAATTTTTTTATTGTTTTTTTTTTAAAAATATATGCTGATTTTGAATTTGATGTCAGCAACATGTTTCAGAAAAGTTGGGACGGGGCAACAAAAGACTGAAAAGGTTGTGTCATGCTACAACAAAACAAACAAACAAACAAACAAACCCAAAGCAAAACTAATTTGGTTAATTGGCAACAGGTCAGCAACATAATTGGGTCTAAAAAGAACATCCAAGAGGGGCTGAGTCTCTCAGAAGTAAAGATGGGGAGGGGTTCACAGCTCTGTGAAAGACTGCATGGGCAAACTGCAACAATTTAAGAATGATGTTCCTCAATGCAAAATTGCAAAGAATTTGGGGATCACGTCATCTATGGTACATAACCTCATTAAAAGATTAAGTGAATCTGGATAAATGTAAGAGACAAGGCTGAAAACTGACATTGGATGCCTGTGATCTTCAGGCCCTCAGGCAATACTGCATTAAAAGCAGACACATGGCTGTCGTGGAAATCACTGTATGGGCTCAGGAACACTTCAGAAAACCATCATCTGCAAAAACAGTTCATTACTGCATCCACAAATGCAAGTTAAAACCATATAAAAACAATATCCAGAAACACTGCCACCTTCTCTGGGCCCAAGCTCTTTTACAATGGACGGAGGTGAAGTGGAAAACTTGTCCCAAGTTCTGACAATTCAAAATTAAAAATAATTTTTAGAAATCATGGACACCATGTCCTCCAGGCTAAAGAGGAGAGGGACCATCCGGCTTGTTATCAGTGCACAGTTCAAAAGCCAGGATCTGTGATGGTATGAAGGTGCATTAGTGCACATGGCATGGTAGCTTGTACTTCTGAGAAGGCATCATTAATGCTGAATGATATATACATGTTTCAGAGCAATATGCTGCCATCCAAAGAAAATCTTTTTCAGGGAAGGCCTTCCTTCTTTCAGCAAGACAATGCCAAACCTCTTTCTGCACATATTAAAACTGCATGGGTCCATAGTAAAAGAGTCTGGGTGCTAAACTGGCCTGTCTGCAGTCCAGACCTGTCTCCCATTTAAAACATTTGGTGCATTATGAAGTGCAAAATACAACAAAGGAGACCCCAAACTGTTGAGTAACTGAAACTGTATATCAGACAAGAATGAGACAACATTTCTCTTTCAAAACTACAGCAATTGGCCTCCTCAGTTCCCAAACATTTACAGAGTGTTGTTAAAATAGAGGTGATACAACACAGTGGTAAACATGCCTGTGTCCCAACTTTTTTGAAATGTGTTGTTGACATCAAATTCAAAATGAGCATATATTTTTCAAAACACAATAAAATTTCTCAGTTTCAACATTTGATATGTTATCTTTGTAATCTTTTCAATGAAATACAGGGTTTCCATGATATGCAAATTATCGCATTCTGTTTTTATTGACAGTTTACACATCATCCCAACTTTTTTTGGAATTGAGGTTCTATCTATCTATCTATCTATCTATCTATCTATCTATCTATCTATCTATCTATCTGTCTATCTATCTATCTATCTATCTATCTGATGTCAACAACACATTTCAAAAAAGTGTCCAAGATGGCGCCGCGGATGGTTGCCTCGGTACTTCGCTCTCTCATATTTTCTATGGTTTTGTGTATTTGTTGTGTTTTTTTGCACTCCTTCGCTGGTCACATACTCCAGAGAAGAACTTATAAACATTGGAATAACCACCAGTAAAGTTTTTTCATCAGTTTTCATTGATCCAGAAAGTTTTCCAGAGCTACTTGTTGGAGGGGCAGCAGCTCTCTATGGATTACACTGAGGATGCCAGAGACACCGGGGGAAGTGGGCCGGTGCACTCGTCAGCCTGAGGCAGCGGGGTTTTCGCACTGCGCTCCCGTGTATTCACCTGGCTAACATCTGCGCTCTGGCCAATAAGATGGACAAACTGCTGCTCCTCAACACAATCAACACGGATTTTAACAGATCTGCTGCCTTGTGCTTCACCGAAACCTGGCTCGGTGAGCACATCCCGGACTCTTCTCTCCACCTGCCTGGATTTCAACTGCACCGAGCAGACCGCGAAACGGAGCTTACAGGGAAAACGAGGGGAGGCGGAATCTGCTTTTACATTAACGAAGGTTGGTGTACTGATGTCACAGTTCTAAACAAATCATGCAGTCCTCATCTGGAGTCATTATTCATAAACTGCAAACCGTTTTATGCTCCGTGAGAGTTTTTCTTGTTTATTCTGGTTGGAGTCTACTTCCCCCCATCAGGCATGTATTAATGAGGTGTTACGACACCTGGCTGACCAGATAAACAATGTGGAGAAAAAACACCTGGACTCTTTGCTCATTGTTTTGGGGGACTTTAACAGAGCAGACCTCAGCCATGAACTGCCAAAATATAAACAGCACATTAAGGCTACATCCACACGACAACGGCAACAAGATTTTATTTTTTAGCGGGTAAAAAAAATATCGCGTCCACATGGGCAACGGATCAGTAAAATATCAGGTCCATATGGCAACGCGACACTTGCTGAAAACGATGCAATACACATGCCACACCTCTACGTGCACTGTAAGACGGTCCCATCAGAGACACCAGAACAATAGAAGAAGAAGTAGGATGCATGCGCATGTAACGGGTTTATTTTTTTCCACTTGCCATTGTGTGTAGTGGTGGGGAAATTCTGCGCTGGCCCTTTAAGAGCACAGGTAGTAATGGGAACGAGGCGCTGGCCTCTTTCAGTTTGTTTTGGAAATGTAAGCGCCAATGCCACTGGATGTTTGCAGCCTGTCCTCAGCAGTGTATTTGTGTCTTATTTCTTCAGAATAAAAAGACTGGTGAACAACACAACGCAATGTCTGTTACACGCATAAACCCCTTCTTCTATCCGGCGTGAAGCACTCACAGGAACAAACACACAACAAGAAGAAGAATATGGCTGCGACTACGCGAGGAAATCATGCCTTCTGTGTGTACAAATTAGTTTTATTAGTGTGCATAGTTTTATATAACTTAATTTTCTTATTGTGTGAACATTTTGAAAATCATTTTATATAATTTATATAACTTTTTATATTGTGTGTGTGAACATTTTGAAAAGCAGTCTTATCCAATAAAAAAAGAAATTCAAGAAATGGTTCAGTTACTTGTTTATTTAAAAGAAAAGCTGTATACAAAAGTGAATGCAATGCAGTGGTTCATACAAAACAGTCTGTTGAAGGGTCTTCTGACCCTTTTCCCCTCTGCCTCCATTATAGTCAGGTAACTGTTGCTTTGTGTGGAAGGCTGTACTTTCTGTTCATCAAAGCAGGTGTAAATTGTCTGTCTGGCAGGTCAGTCAGGTTAATGTGTAAACAATTTCAATTTCTGTTGTTACGAATGATGCGCGCGAGAGTGCTGCTTGTTCTAGTCATGTGGTTGTGACGTCATCATAAACAAATCCGTTCTACTCATCCAGACGACTTCGCAACGGCTCCGTTGCCAGATTTTTTCACTCTGGAACCCGTTCTCAAAAGATTTCATTTTGGGGCACCCAAAACGCCGGTGCTGTGTGGACGCCAGGCCGAAACGATAAAAAATTTCATCAGATTCACCAGAATCCGTTGCCGTGTGGACAGGGCCCAAGTGTCCCACCAGGGACTCTAACACTCTGGACCACTGTTACACTGTTTTAAAGGACTCATACCACTCTGTCCCCCATGCAGCCTTGGGACTATCTGATCACTGTATGGCTCATCTTATCCCGTCCTACAAGCAGAAGCTGAAAGCTGCTAAGCCTGTAGTTAAGATGGTGAGGAGATGGTCCGATGAGGCCAAAGTGGAACTACAAACCTGCTTTGACTGCACTGATTGGAGTGTTTTTGAGGCTGCAGCCTCAGACCTGCATGAACTGACTGATACTGTGACATCTTACATCAGTTTTTGTGAGGATATGTGTGTGCCTACCAAAACCTTCTGCATATACTGTACAACAATAAACCCTGGTTCACTGCAAAACTCAGGCAACTTCGCCAGAACAAAGAAGAGGCCTACAAAAGTGGAGACAGAGTTCTGTATTATCAGCAGTGTTGTATAGTAACGAAGTAAAAATACTTCACTACTGTACTTAAGTACATTTTGGGAGATTTTGTAATTTACTTGAGTTTTCAAATTTTTGAGAACTTTCACTTTTACTTCACTATATTTTTTAACTTAATTGCATACTTTTACTCCGATACATTCTCAAAGAGCCGTTTAGTTACTCGTTACAAAAAAAGAAAGGAAAAAAAATGTGTTTTAACCCCATTGACTGCAACGAAGTCAGGACGTGCCTGGGCTTGTTCACCACTTGCGCGTGACAACCAATAGGCTACACCTGTTGGCTTCACGCAGTAAGCAGAAAGCTAGCTTCGCAATCAACAGCCCTGATGGAAGAGGAGACGGAGACAGCAGCTACTTCGGCTACAAATGAAGAGGAACCTGATGATGAGCACCCCTGGCCGTATTTGAACACAATGTTCTCTTACGTTGATGTGAAGGATTCGTCTTATTGAATGAAGTGCCTCTTATGCCTTCCAAAAAACATGGAAATTCTATCTTATAGAAACTCCCCATCCAATCTAAAGAAACACATCGAGGTAAGTTCTAGGTTTATGAAATTGTTACAGTATATTCCCATTTCAGCAACCATAGTATGAATATTCGAGACACAATTGTGAAACCTTGAGCATTCCTGAACAAACGAACTTTGTTCTTTGGTTCCACGTGGTTTTGGCATTTGTTTTATGTTTTTTTTTTCTTAATGGTGTGATGTATGCCTGATTTTCAGTACTTTCTCTTAGTTTAAAAAACAAAGGAAAAAAATGAGAAAAAAGTGTCAAAACTGTGGTCTCCATCTTCAGGTGCCAGATAGGCAGCTTCATTTTTCTCCTTTCTTGTTTTTAATGGTTGTGTGTGCACCTCTATTTTCAGCAGTGTAATTGCTTGTCATGAACCATTGGTGACATATTACCTTCAGTTTACCAAAATATTAAAAATATTACAAATTCAGTATTACAAATGCCTTTGCTTGTTTACTTTTACGTGTACTTTTAATTACATTACTTGAGTACATTTATTTTTGCATTACTTGTCATACTTAAGTGCAAGAAATGTCAGATACTTTAATACTTTAACTCAAGTAACATTTCAGTCAGTGACTTTGACTTTTACCAAAGTCATTTTTTGGAAGGGGCGGCACGGTGGTGTAGTGGTTAGCGCTGTCGCCTCACAGCAAGAAGGTCCTGGGTTCGAGCCCCGGGGCCGGCGAGGGCCTTTCTGTGTGGAGTTTGCATGTTCTCCCCGTGTCCACGTGGGTTTCCTCCGGGTGCTCCGGTTTCCCCCACAGTCCAAAGACATGCAGGTTAGGTTAACTGGTGACTCTAAATTGACCGTAGGTGTGAATGTGAGTGTGAATGGTTGTCTGTGTCTATGTGTCAGCCCTGTGATGACCTGGTGACTTGTCCAGGGTGTACCCCGCCTTTCGCCCGTAGTCAGCCGGGATAGGCTCCAGCTTGCCTGCGACCCTGTAGAAGGATAAAGCGGCTAGAGATGATGAGATGAGATGAGATTTTTTGGAAGGGTGCCAATACTTTTGCTTGAGCATGATTTCCCAGTACTTTATACAACACTGATAATCAGACCAGAAACACACTGACAATGGAGGTGAAAGCAGCTAAGGCCCTGTCCACACGGCAACGGATTCAGGTGACTCCGATACAATTGCTTATCGTTTAGGCCTGGCGTCCACACGGCACCGGCGTTTTGGGTGCCCAAAACGCAATCTTTTTGAGAACGGGTTCCAGAGTGGAAAGATCTGGCAACGTTGCCGTTGTGAAGTCGTCTGGATGAGTAGAACGGATTTGTTTACGATGACATCACAATCACATGACTGTGAGTGCTTCACGCCGGCTAGAAGTGTAACGAACTCGATGCGAGTTGTCAACAAATCCTATAACTTGGTTCATGAAACGCGCTTACAAAATATTTTCACTGTGAATATTTATTGTGTAATGGTGCAAAGTGAGTGAGAGAGAGAGAGAGAGAGAGAGAGACTCTGCCCTTAGGGCAGAGTCAATCCCGCCAGCAAAAATAGGGAAAAAAAGGAGCGATCTCACCTCTTCAGATGTTGGTTTAAGTCCTACAATACATTCCTCAAAAAGGGCGTAGAAGAGCAAATTAATCCATCAACGCGTAGCATTCAATTTATTCCGGACCATTAAAGACACCACCTTCCGCGTAGAATCATACGTCATCCTCGCCACCATATTGGATAGGTCAAAGCGAAAAATAAAGATTCATGTGCTGTGTTTAACTGTACCAACAGGTTTACCATCCAAATGAGATCACATGGGATTACCTTTCACAGGTGAGAAACAACAAATTAATCCATCAACATGTAGCATTCAATTTATTCCGGACCATTAAAGACGCCGCCTTCCACGTAGAATCATACGTCATCCTCGCCGCCATATTGGACAGGTCAAAGCGGAGAATAAAGATTAGCTGCGTTTAACTGTACCAACAGGTTTGCCGTCCAAACGAGATCACATGGGATTACCTTTCACAGGTGAGACTGGAAAAATACTTTTCATTGTATTTGGTCATTATAATGTAATTTTACGAACAGATTTTCCTGACTTTGTGGCTAATATGAAGTCTCGCGCATAATAGTTTATGCGCATGCGTCCTTACTTCTTCTATTCTTCTGGTGTCTCCGAAGGGACCGTCTTACAGCGCCCCTAGAGGTGTGGCATGTGTATTGCATCATTTTCAGCAAGCGTTGTGTTGCCATATGGACCTGATATTTTACTGATCGTTGCCCATTTGGATGAGATATATTTTTAAATAACATCTCGTTGCCATTGTCGTGTGGATGTAGCCTAAGGCTACGTTTACATTATGTCGAATCAGCGGATCATCAGATTAATGTTCTTAAAACGATTCGCGTTTACACTAAAACCGTTAGCCGTGCACATAGCAATGCCAATACGCGGATACGCTCGGCTCCACAGGCATCCTGCGCTCCAAATCACTCCGCCCTGAACAGCGAGTGCCCTCTGGAGGGTGCGCACTCCGGCCCTGCGCAGCTCACACAGCGCGCGAGTGAAGTGCACAAGCAGTGATTCGGGACTGAGCCGCTGTGTGTGTGATCCCAGCGCATATCACTTACCACTTGCAAGTGGAAGGATGGCAAGCCTAAAGACAATCATAACTACACAATGGGCAGTATTTGCATCAGTATTTGCAGTATTTTCATACTTTTATACTCTTTAATGAAAGGTGATACAAGGCGGAAGTCCGCGCCGTTTTTCAGCAGTCGCGTCACATGACCAACGCCAGCGAATCAGGAAGGTGGATGTCACAGTGACGTTGTCCAATGAGACGCCAGCTAGAGCTCAGCACAGCGTATCCGCGTATTCTCAATGTTTACACAGCACCGGAACAGACACGATCTGGATTGAATACGTGGACGCTGGCAGATTCCCGTTTCCTGGCTTTTCCAGGGGGTTTAATGTAAACGGACAGTGCATCCGCGAAGAAAACGAGACAGATACGGTCTAATGTAAACGTAGCCTAAGAGGAGCTATGCTGATAAGATTAAAAACAGCCTTTCAGCAAACGATCCGACGTCAGTGTGGAGAAGCCTGCAGAACATTACTAACTATAGGAGACCATCCACCAACACTGCAGTGAACCATTAACTGGCTGACGAGCTGAATGTGTTTTACTGCAGATTCGACACATTCACACCTCTCCCCCCTTCAGTCATTAAAGACCCATTTACACCCCCTGCCATTCTGCCACCCCCCGCCTCTGACCCCCCACCAGCACTCAAGATCTGTGAAGAGGATGTCTGTCAGCTTTTCCACAGACAGAAGATCAGGAAGGCACCTGGCCCAGATGGTGTGTCACCCTCTTGTCTGAAGGTCTGTGCTGACCAGCTGGCTCCCATCTTCACCCAGATCTTTAATAGATCCATGGAGCTGTGTGAAGTCCCCTCATGCTTCAAACACTCCACAATAATTCCAGTTCCTAAGAAAACCAATATCACAGGACTGAATGACTACAGGCCTGTTGCCCTCACATCTGTAGTCATGAAGTCCTTCGAGAGACTGGTGTTGTCCTTCAGGTATGACATCACAGACCCCCTGCTGGACCCCCTGCAGTTTGCCTACCAGGCAAACAGGTCAGTGGATGATGCAATAAATATGGGTGTACACTGCATCCTGCAACACCTTGACACTGCAGGGACGTATGCCAGAATCCTGTTCGTGGACTTCAGTTCGGCATTCAACACCATTGTTCCAGATATCCTCCACACCAAGCTCACCCAGCTCACTATGCCCTCCTCCACCTGTCAGTGGATTACAAACTTCCTGACTGACAGGAAGCAGCAGGTGAGGATGGAGAGCATCTTATCCAGCACTTGGTCTATCAGCACTGGTGCCCCCCAAGGGTGTGTGCTCTCCCCACTGCTCTTCTCCCTTTATACCAACGACTGCACCTCAAGAGACCTGTCTGTTAAACTCCTGAAATTTGCGGACGATACAATGGTCATCGGCCTCATCCGAGATGGTGACAAGTCTGCATACAGATGGGAGGTTGAACGGCTGGTCTGGTGGTGCGGTCAGAACAATCTGGAACTGAACACGCTCAAAACTGTGGAGATAACAGTGAACTTTAGGAGGAGCCCCCCCACTCTGCAGCCCATCACCATCACCAACAACACTGTGACTGCTGTTGAAAGCTTCAGGTTTCTGGGTTCCACAATCTCTCGGGATTTGAAGTGGGAGACCAACACAGTCACTATCATCAAAAAGGCTCAGCAGAGGTTGCACTTTCTGCGCCAGCTCAGGAAGCTCAACCTGCCTAAGGAGCTGCTGACACAATTCTACACTGCCATCATTCAGTCTGTTCTTTGCTCTTCCATCACTGTTTGGTTTGGATCGGTCACCAAACAGGAGAAGAACAGACTGCAACGGACAATAAGGTCTGCAGAGAAAATTATTGGTGTCAACCTGCCCTCCATCCAAGACCTATACCTGTCCAGAGTCAGGAAATGGGCAGGTAAAATCTCTGTGGACCCATCACACCCTGGGCACAATCTGTTTAATCTTCTCCCCTCAGGGAGGCGATATAGATCACTGTATGCAAAAACAACCAGACACAAGAATAGTTTTTTTTTCCCCTCAGGCTGTCTCTGTGATGAACAGCTAAAATCCAGATTCATATATCAGTAATATCACTTGCAATATATCTGCACACTCATACTGTCATTCTGTGCTCACTGTTACTCATATTTATACTTATTTATATTTACTATTTCATCTTTGCACTATGCACCATATTGCAGCAAAAGGGAAAATCCTTTCTGTGATGAACAGCTAAAATCCAGATTCATATATCAGTAATATCACTTGTAAAATATCTGCACACTCATACTGTAATTCTTTGCATACTGTATACTTTATATTTATCTATTCCATACTTGACTTACTTGGATTACTTTGCACTATGCACCTATTGCACCATTTTTTTCTTTTTCTTTGTTTGTTTGTTTGCTTGTTTGTTTTGTGTATATGCTTTTTATCTGTTTTGTACTGTGAGAGCTACCGTAAGTGAAACTGGAGTCAAATTCCTCGTGTGTGTCCACATACCTGACAATAAAAGTGATTCTGATTCTATCTATCTATCTATCTATCTATCTATCTATCTATCTATCTATCTATCTATCTATCTATCTATCTACAGTGGGGCAAAAAAGTATTTAGTCAGCCACCAATTGTGCAAGTTTTCCCACTTAAAAAGATGAGAGAGGCCTGTAATTTTCATCATAGGTACACTTCAACTATGAGAGACAGAATGGGGGGAAAGAATCCAGGAAATCACATTGTAGAATTTTTAAAGAATTAATTTGTAAATTCCTAGGTAAAATAAGTATTTGGTCACCTACAAACAAGCAAGATTTCTGGCTCTCACAGACCTGTAACAACTTCTTTAAGAGGCTCCTCTGTCCTCCACTCGTTACCTGTATTAATGGAACCTGTTTGAACTCGTTATCAGTATAAAAGACACCTGTCCACAACCTCAAACAGTCACACTCCAAACTCCACTATGGCCAAGACCAAAGAGCTGTCAAAGGACACCAGAAACAAAATTGTAGACCTGCACCAGGCTGGGAAGACTGAATCTGCAATAGGTAAGCAGCTTGGTGTGAAGAAATCAAGTGTGGGAGCAATTATTAGAAAATGGAAGACATACAAGACCACTGATAATCTCCCTCGATCTGGGGCTCCACGCAAGATCTCACCCTGTGGGGTCAAAATGATCACAAGAACGGTGAGCAAAAATCCCAGAACCACACTGGGGGACCTAGTGAATGACCTGCAGAGAGCTGGGACCAAAGTAACAAAGGCTACCATCAGTAACACACTACGCCACCAGGGACTCAAATCCTGCAGTGCCAGACGTGTCCCCCTGCTTAAGCCAGTACATGTCCAGGCCCATCTGAAGTTTGCTAGAGAGCATTTGGATGATCCAGAAGAGGATTGGGAGAATGTCATATGGTCAGATGAAACCAAAATAGAACTTTTTGGTAAAAACTCAACTTGTCGTGTTTGGAGGAGAAAGAATGCTGAGTTGCATCCAAAGAACACCATACCTACTGTGAAGCATGGGGGTGGAAACATCATGCTTTGGGGCTGTTTTTCTGCAAAGGGACCAGGACGACTGATCCGTGTAAAGGAAAGAATGAATGGGGCCATGCATTGTGAGATTTTGAGGGAAAACCTCCTTCCATCAGCAAGGGCATTGAAGATGAAACGTGGCTGGGTCTTTCAGCATGACAATGATCCCAAACACACCGCCCAGGCAACGAAGGAGTGGCTTCGTAAGAAGCATTTCAAGGTCCTGGAGTGGCCTAGCCAGTCTCCAGATCTCAACCCCATAGAAAATCTTTGGAGGAAGTTGAAAGTCTGTGTTGCCCAGTGACAGCCCCAAAACATCACTGCTCTAGAGGAGATCTACATGGAGGAATGGGCCAAAATACTAGCAACAGTGTGTGAAAACCTTGTGAAGACTTACAGAAAACGTTTGACCTCTGTCATTGCCATCAAAGGGTATATAACAAAGTATTGAGATGAACTTTTGTTATTGACCAAATACTTATTTTCCACCATAATTTGAAAATAAATTCTTTAAAAATCAGACAATGTGATTTTCTGGATTTTTTTTTCTTATTTTGTCTCTCATAGTTGAGGTATTACTATGATAAAAATTACAGGCATCTCTCATCTTTTTAAGTGGGAGAACTTGCACAATTGGTGACTGACTAAATACTTTTTTGCCCCACTCTATCTATCTATCTATCTATCTATCTATCTATCTATCTATCTATCTATCTATCTATCTATCTATCTATCTATCTATCTGTCTGTCTGTCTGTCTGTCTGTCTGTCTGTCTGTACTAAACACCACAATTTATTAAGCTTACTTTAAATATTCCACTCGATCCACTCTGTGATTACTTGTTAATGTTGGAAATACAGTAACAGAAAAAAGTGACAGACTTTAATTCCCTGATCATAATTATGGCACTGCAACAATAAAACATTATGCACATAATCCAGGGGCATGGCAATCTTACAGCACATAGGCATAATCACTGTGCACACACTGTCAGTATGTACAGAACATGTGGCATACTGTACACGCGCGCACACACACACACACACACACGCACACTGTTCTGCTCTCAGGCAGCCCGTGAGGAATGTTTTAACCTGCTCTCATTAGACATGCTCAGGTGAGGAGATAAAATGACAGACCCACAGGAGAGTGTAAAGGCTCAGCAAGAGCAAGATGGCTGAGGACTGTCAAGGCAGTGCAAAAGCCAGGACATAAAAGTGAAGTCACCTACTTCTACCCTACACCTAGCAAATGCAGGTCTATTATGTGCCATTATACCACAGCACTATTGAATTCTCAAATCAAAAGCTGTGGATTAATTTTCTACAGTTTTATCATAGCACAGCTCTTACTTGTTGCATCCCTAAAATAAACAAAAGTTTTATATTAATGTGCTCCTTCTAATATATCACCTTTTCTATAGTATCAGCTCATACACGGGGACTTGTACAACCCTGTGGCAGTGAGGGTGTGGTCGAGCTTCGGCTGTGAATGGCAAGGAGTCAGCTTGAATCAACAGATAACATGATGAGTTATAGCTGTATCTAATTACTGACTGTCCAATAATGTGTGTCTCTGAGTGTCTTTCATACAGCCAGTAACAAGAGAGAGAAAGAGAGAGAGAGATGCATTCCCCAATGTGTGTGGTGTGTATGTTAGAAGTGACTGAAAAATAAAAGTTTAAAAATAATAAAGCGCACCTTGAACACACTTGTTTCCCAGTTCCTCATTGCCCCAGTATTAAAAAAAGCTGTTACAAACCCCAAATCAGAAAAAAGATATTTTTAAACAGTATGTTGAAATTGAAATTAAAACTGAAAACAATGATTTGTAAATAATCTTCAACTTATATTGCATTCAAAACAATACAACGACACATTATTTGATGTTTTACCTCATTAATTTGTATTGTTGTTTTTTTATTTTTAAATAAACACTTCAATTTTGATTCTTGCAACACATTAAAAAAAAGTTGGGACAATAAAGCATTTACCGTACCACTTTGTGATGTTGACATTCCTTCTCACAACACTTAAAAATGTTTAGGGACTGAACACATCAAATGATGAAGCATTTCAGGTGTTATTTTGTCACATTCCCCCCGCCCCCTGCAAACAGGTCATAAGGTGTGCGGCAGTACAGAGTCATCGTTGTCATATTTTTCATTTCAAAATTCCCCACACATTTCGGGACAGAGGGACAGGCACCCTCTCCTTCCACAGCCATGCCTTTCTAATGTGTACAGAATATGGTTTTGTATTGTCTTGTTGAATTATCCCTGGAAAATATGTCACCTTTAATACAGGATATGTTGCTCCAGAATCTCATAAGGCTTGCACCCTTTCCCTTTTTTTGTTTGTATATTTCTTTGAGGAACATTGTTTTTCAACATTTCAATTTCCTTGAACATTTGTTGACAAACTGGAGCTCCTTGGCCCATCCTTTTCTCCTCAAAGACTAGGCCTTTCTGGTATACTGATTTTGTACCAAATCATGATTACAATTACCTGTTGACATCACCATTTCAAATCACATCATTATTTAATTGTTTTAACTCATTACTAGCCCTAAATTGCCCTATCACAACTTTTTTTGGAATATCTTGCAAGCCTGAGATGCAGCAATGGATATATATTCACAAATGAAATGAAGCTGACCAGACAAAACATGAAATGCCTTGGGTTCATACTGTCTGCAATGAAATACAAGTCAAAGTAAATTTAGAAATCACAGCTTTCTTTTTTTTTATTTGCAGTTCCCATACTGTCCCAACATATTCTCATTTGGGGTTGTATATACAGTGGTGCTTGAAAGTTTGTGAACCCTTTAGAATTTTCTATATTTCTGCATAAATATGACCTAAAACATCATCAAATTTTCACACAAGTCCTAAAAGTAGATAAAGAGAACCCAGTTAAACAAATGAGATGACAAAAATATTATACTTGGTCATTTATTTATTGAGGAAAATGATCCAATATTACATATCTGTGAGTGGCAAAAGTATATGAACCTCTAGGATTAGCAGTTAATTTGAAGGTGAAATTAGAGTCAGGTGTTTTCAATCAATGGGATGACAATCAGGTGTGAGTGGGCACCATGTTTTATTTAAAGAACAGGGATCTATCAAAGTCTGATCTTCAACACATGTTTGTGGAAGTGTATCATGGCACAAACAAAGGAGATTTCTGAGGACCTCAGAAAAAGCATTGTTGATGCTCATCAGGCTGGGAAAGGAGACAAAACCATCTCTAAAGAGTTTGGACTCCACCAATCCACAATCATACAGATTGTGTACAAATGGAGGAAATTCAAGACCATTGTTCCCCTCCCTAGGAGTGGTCGACCAACAAAGATCACTCCAAGAGCAAGGTGTGTAATAGTCGGCGAGGTCACAAAGGACCCCAGGGTAACTTCTAAGCAACTGAAGGCCTCTCTCACATTGGCTAATGTTAATGTTCATGAGTCCACCATCAGGAAAACACTGAACAACAATGGTGTGCATGGCAGGATTGCAAGGAGAAAGCCACTGCTCTCCAGAAAGAACATTGCTGCTCATCTGCAGTTTGCTAAAGATCATGTGGACAAGCCAGAAGGCTATTGGAAAAATAATTTGTGGATGGATGAGACCAAAATAGAACTTTTTGGTTTAAATGAGAAGTGTTGTTTGGAGAAAGGAAAACACTGCATTCCAGCATAAGAACCTTATCCCATCTGTGAAACATGGTGGTGGTAGTATCATGGTTTGGGCCTGTTTTGCTGCATCTGGGCCAGGATAGCTTGCCATCATTGATGGAGCATTGAATTCTGAATTATACCAGCGAATTCTAAAGGAAAATGTCAGGACATCTGTCCATGAACTGAATCTCAAGAGAAGGTGGGTAATGCAGCAAGACAACGACCCTAAGCACACAAGTTGTTCTCCCAAAGAATGGTTAAAGAAGAATAAAGTTAATGTTTTGGAATGACCAAGTCAAAGTCCTGACCTTAATCCAATCGAAATGTTGTGGAAGGAGCTGAAGTGAGCAGTTCATGTGAGGAAACCCACCAACATCCCAGAGTTGAAGCTGTTCTCTATGGAAGAATGGGCTAAAATTCCTCCAAGCCAGTGTGCAGGACTGATCAACAGTTACCATAAATGTTTAGTTGCAGTTATTGCTGCACAAAGGGGTCACACCAGATACTGAAAGCAAAGGTTCACATACTTTTGCCACTCACAGATAAGTAATATTGGATAATTTTCCTCAATAAATAAATGACCAAGTATAATATTTTTGTCTCATTTGTTTAACTGGGTTCTCTTTATCTACTTTTAGGACTTGTGTGAAAATCTGATGATGTTTTAGGTCATATTTATGCAGAAATATAGAAAATTCTAAAGGGTTCACAAACTTTCAAGCACCACTGTACAAAGGGACAGATGCTTCACATAATCTAAGGCTAATAATAAATGGATAAATCATGTGATGTTACTTAAAGAAAAACTTCTAATTATTGATATTTATTTTCTGTAAGGACACTCTTATGAAACATTTATGAAAGCAGTCTTTAGTGTCCTGTACTTTTGTAATGGTCAGTGTTATGCCCAGCTCATTCAAGGTGTAACAAATAAGGGAGACCCACACAGTAACAGTTTAATTAATCACCAATTTATTTGTGGTAACTCAATCAGCCAAACTGAAATTTAATCAGGCTAACCTAAAACAACATGTGGCTAAACTCAACACAATCAAACGAAACAAAATGAAGCTGGGTGCCTGAAAGGCGCCAGCGTTCCAAGTGGGAGAGAGAGACGCCTTTAAAGGAAACCAGCTTATAAAGACTCCCAAGCAGCAGGTGAAACCAATCCCCCAATGAGGTAGGATGAGTCAAAGATTAAGATCTGAAGAGGGAAACAGAAGGCAGGACAAAAATAATACTGCTACACATCCCAGGGCTGTCACATCAGTAATGTACAAAGAGAAAGAAACAAGGAAGATTGATAGGGGAATTACTGTATATATGGTTAAAACCAGTTAAAAATATGTTGTCCATTAATAAATGACATTCTAATTGTTGGCAAATCACTGTGTTATAAGAGGAATAACACACTTCAGGATATACAGTACTAGTCAACAGTTTGGACACACCTTCTAATTCAATGTTTTTTCTTTATTTTTATTATAAGACATGTCATGTCTTAATGATGTCATTTCTCTTTACTTAGTTGTGTGGTTCTTGACATAAAACGGATTACTACAATTGCAGAATATGGCTATTTACTGTATTTTTATTCTTTACTATTTACTATTTGATCTCAAAAGCATTAAGAATGCAAGAAATTCCACTAATTAACTTTTGACAAGGCACACCTCTCATCTCATCTCATTATCTGTCGCCGCTTTATCCTTCTACAGGGTCGCAGGCAAGCTGGAGCCTATCCCAGCTGACTACGGGTGAAAGGCAGGGTACACCCTGGACAAGTCGCCAGGTCATCACAGGGCTGACACATAGACACAGACAACCATTCACACTCACATTCACACCTACGGTCAATTTAGAGTTACCAGTTAACCTAACCTGCATGTCTTTGGACTGTGGGGGAAACCGGAGCACCCGGAGGAAACCCACGCGGACACGGGGAGAACATGCAAACTCCACACAGAAAGGCCCTTGCCGGCCACGGGGCTCGAACCCGGACCTTCTTGCTGTGAGGCGACAGCGCTAACCACTACACCACCATGACAAAGCACACCTGTTAATTGAAAAGCATTCCAGTCGACTACCCCATTAAGCTGGTTAAGATCATGCCAATACTGTGCAAAGCTGCCTTCTAAAAGATTAAACACATTTTGGTTTTTTTAACACTTTTTTGTTTACCACATAATTCCATATATGTTCCAGATGTTATTTCATAGTTTTGATGTCTTCAGTATTGTTCTACAATGTCAAAATAACTGAAAATGGACTTACGTATATAGCACCATTTCTGTGAAATCAATAGTGCTGGAATCATCCTTTCTTATAGCTGAATTATGAAAGACACAGCTCAACATGGTCGAGTTGAAGGCATACAAAGGTGCTGCTTGCAGCTGCCATACAACTCATGCTCAGATATTCACACCTATGGGCAATTTAGAGTAACCAGTTGACCTAACTGCATGTCTTTGGACAGTGGGGGAAACCAGAGCACCTGAAGGAAACCCACACAGACACAGGGAGAACATGCAAACTTTTTCATGGGGCCTTAAGGTGTCCTTTAAATTTGAATGTTTGTTTTAAAGCTTTTAATATTTGTAAAAGACTAATGGCCTCATGGTTAGAGATGCAGCTTTTGGACCAAAAGGTTGCTGGTTCAATTCTCTGGACCTGCAGGATTAGCTGAAGTATCCTTGAGCAAGGTAGCTAACTCCCAACTGTGTACCTTGTGTCTGATTAGTGAAAGAAAAACTGCTGATGCAATTATCAGTTTGGGTGGTACCCAGCCAATTTGTAGAAAAAAAAATATGTTTTAGAAATGTTCTTGTTTAATTATGATGTATTTTTGGTAATCCTGTACACTAGTCCCTTTTCCAACCATCTTTGACTGAGGGAAAACTTTGGAGTTTATTCATTTGGAAGAGGGTGGAGATTGTGCAAGTTATGTGATTGGCACTTTTCAGAGTTTTTACCAACTTAGGGTTGTTCAATGCCAGAATATTGTGTTACCTCAAGCTGATAGAGAA
Organism: Neoarius graeffei; assembly: GCF_027579695.1. NCBI lineage: Eukaryota > Metazoa > Chordata > Actinopteri > Siluriformes > Ariidae > Neoarius > Neoarius graeffei. The sequence continues at coordinate 54,979,223 of NC_083576.1, forward strand.
CAACATTCTGTCATGATTAACTGTGCTTCTCCATTAGTGAGTAAGCAATATCATTTCATATACTATTCAGATTAGTCAGATGCCTCCCATTGATGATGCTGTGGTCCTCTGTCACCATTAGTACTGCTGATGAGAGACTTCAGCTCAAACATGTACACCATAACTCCAAAAACACATGACAGCTTGTCCTCATTAAAGTCGACAGGCATGGGTGAAGGTGACAGACAGATTCCCCACAGGTGAAAAAAAAGGCTCTCATTAAACTTTTTGCTGTTCTCCATATTGAGCTAGTTAGCTAAGTTACTGTCAAGTTGATTTAGATTTGGCAAGGGTGTGGTGTATCTTGAAAACTATTGGCTGTTGTGTAAAACAGTCAAGCACAACATACTATCTGATACATCTAGATATGGAATCAAAATACAAATACATAGACATATGGAATCATGTCATGGCTCTCAAGCCTTTTCAAGGACAGTTTAATAAGATAATAAGCAGTGATGTTAGGCCTAGACAAAGGTACACTGCAGAAAATGGTACAGTAATTTACTGGCAGCAAGCTTGCAAATAAAGCACTGTAAAACAATTTACAACAAACAACTGTAAACATATTTACAGTACAGTACTGTAATAACTTATATAGTATTAAATAATGTCATTAAGTCCATTTGTTCATTTGAACACATGACCACCTGGGCTGCAACACTAATACCCTAAATTAACTTGTACTGAAAGATTGCAGTAAATTAAGTCAAGCTAGTTGTGGTGAAAGTTGTTAAAATTCTGTGCTACTGAGCAGGTAGTTATATGTTCAAATCCCAGCATTGTCAAACTGCTATGGTTGGATCTTAAGGGGGGGGGAACAAACCTTTAAATTTCAGCTAAGTTGCATCCTTCAATTGTAAGTTGCTGTATTTAAAATCATTGATCAAATAGACTGTATTATGTGTTATTTCATACTATGTAAGGTGTTACAGTACTTTACTGTAAATAAGTCTACAGATGATTAGTATAAAAAAGGTATAATAAAGCAGTGGAAGTAGTTTTTTTTTTAAGTGAGCTTTGCCTTTCATTTTGGCTAGTGGGGTCAAGTGGATTATGGCTGGTAAAATCCTGAGTGTGAGGAGCAGGAATGGCTTTGGAATTCAGCTTGATTAGAGATTTATGAATGACCCTGGAGGCTGACAATGGTGCACCAACATATACAATGTGTATCAAGAGCATATGTAGCTTGTGTCCAGTTTCTAGTTGTGCATTATTGCCATTTGGAATCTGAACAAGATAGTTGTATGTTAACCATTTGTGAATGAAGTGATGGATGGAGAGATTAATCTTAATTATTGGCTTAAAAATAATTTAAACTTTTTGATTTAAATTCTAGCACACTTATGTTTACACACACACACACACACACACACACACACACACACACACACACACACACAATGTTTAAATAGACAATTTCAGCTCCTGCATGAGTTTGATATCCACTTTGCTGCCCAATTTCCTTTTTCTACAAAGATTTATATGTAACAACTTTTTAAATGTTGTGAGTCAGTTTGCTTTGGTGTGTGATTAAAAGGGATTGTAAAAAGGTTTGGTGATTTTTAATTTTTTTGTGTGTGTGCTTGGCTGAGGTAATGGAGTTTTTGAAAAGTGTTTTGAAAAGAGTGCAGTGCAGTAGGTATAAAAAAGTACAACACGTTATACTTAAAAATGGTACTTGTTTGCAATTTACTGTGATATAAGAGGAATAAAACATTGCTAATGGTTTATGTTGTGAGTCAATCCATTGCATATGCATGACACTTGAACACTGCAGTTTTATATTTTACCATGGTTTGATATTCAAAGTGGCTGGTCTCCAATCTTTCTATGTAATTGCATCATAGACAAAGTATTAATTAAACGATTCAGTATCAATAGATAGACTGTGTTGATTTTCATCCAGATTTTTAAATCAGCAGAATATTCCTATTATGAAAATATGATTTGCTGTGGTTATTGATGCTGTTCCTAACAGATTTAATCTACTTTTAAATGGCTTTATTTGGATGCATGTCCATAAAATTAGTGTTTGGGTAAATTTGTGAATATGTCTCTTTCTCATTCAAACCCTGTGTTAGAAATAGATGAAAGATGAGTATATTAATGTCTTATTGATAGTAGTTCCTTACAGTATGCCTTGTTCAATATTATATAATTATTATACATACGGGCCACTTTTTCCATGGAATAAAAATATGTATTCTATTCCCTTCTAGTGGGTTTATTGGTGGCATGCAATATTGTTATCATATCGCTTATCCTCCATCCGCCACTCTCCCCAGTGGAGAATGAGTGGGCAATATTGTTATAATATTGCATGTTGTCAAGACAACACAACGTCACACATCGGCTCTCATGCGAAGATTCAGTGTCAAAACTTTTCTGCTGTGCATGTGCAGAATCATTTCTTTATCAGCCGGGAAAAAGAGAAGATGAGGCTAATCCAGTGCTAGGTTTAAGCACTAAATAAATAAACTGAATCTGAAGATGTGCTTAACACCCAAAAGGCTACCAAAACTTCATTATATATTCTTCATGCATATTTACAAGAGAAAAACATACCAATGGACATTGAAAAACTGGAAAAGAGACACATTGGAGATGTAAAACTTCTGCGCTAGCAAGTGACTGTGACAGTTTGTAAACAAGCATGGACACGAGGTTTGCTTCATTAAAAGCGGAAGATTTTGAGAAAATTGTGGCTGCCAGGTCGCTACATTGTGTGTAGTTGTTGATGTTGGCCTTCGCTAATGCTACTGCTATGCTGGCTGGAAGCTAACTGGACTGCTGCACTACAGCACTGTTGTGGGTAAGCTAACATCAGCCTTTGCTAACACTACTGCTATGCTGGCTGGAAGCTAACTGGACTGCCACACTAACAGCACAGAGTTGCGGGTAAGGTAGTGTTGGCCTTCGCTAACGCTACTGCTACACTGGCTGGAAGCTAACTGGACTGCTGCACTAACAGCACTGAGTCACGGGTAAGCTAGTGTTGGCCTTTGAGAATGCTGATATGAAGAGTGTGTATGTATGTATAATAATAATAATAATAATAATTTTTATATTATTATAAAGTTATAATAATAACTTTTTTCATGAGCCATCAGATATATTCCATTCAGTTAGCATGACATTGAACTCGTCTTCAATTCGTTCAATATCATGCTACCTGGATGGAATATATCTGATAGACCACTCAAAGCCAGGAAATATTATTTAAATATCTTTTAAGACACAAGGTTAAAGACATACCCTGTAAGGTTTGTTTTACTGTTTTACTCAGTCAAGTTGCATCTAAAAAAGAGGGATTCTAACATGGATACTATTTGCTCTTTTTATGGTTGTGCTGAAGAATTGAAAATTCCATCTTTTTTGGCAATGCATACATTGTGATTTTGGAAGCCTGTGTCACTTCTGTTATTCCTTCTGCTAAATTCTTTATTGTTTTCTAAAATACTATCTTTATTTTATTTCAATGTTTAATTCAATTATATAATTGTCAATTTTTAGGTATAAGAAATAATCTTTTTATAATCAACCTATTTATTTTACTTGGATGTTTTCATATAAAACATTTCAAAACAAAAGTCCATATGAATATTAAATATCAAATACTTTGTCCAACTTGCTTGCTCTTTTGAACAAAAATAACAAAAACACCCCAAAAGTTTCTGCATGTGATATTTTTTGTCAAATGTTAATGAATACTGCACCGCTTATAAATGCTCAAAATCAAACATTGACATTGCTCTGTCCAGTGTAAGTAAACTATCCTCCAGTGTGTGTAAACAATGCTGGATATTCAGTTCATGCTACTTGCTCTAAAGTTAAAGGTCAATGAAAATCCTATGCTTGATCAAGGCGAGATTACCTGTTCGCTTTTTAAATTACCTTGGCACTGCTATCAACCACAAGTTATGCTTCTTAATTGGCAAAGCAAAGCTGGATAAAGACATCTGTTCTCTCACTATAGCTCAAAACTAGAATCACATCAAATAAATTTGTTCAAAAGTGTATAGCCCTCTTCTGGCTCCAGTGAGTGCTGTGATTTGGATGAAAATGAGCAGCAGACAGACAGCATGACAAATTTTCTTCGGTCCACGGATACGGAAAGGCACATGACTAAGTCTGTGAGGGTTCAGTGCTTAGGTCTTAGGGGGGATACTGGGATTAGGCCTTATTGCCTGTTAGGTGTTTGTGTGCTCACTGTTTTAATGGGATGAAAGATTAATGCTCATTGAACAACGGGCTTTTAACACGTCATTTTGAGTCCTGCCCAGATGTACGGTTTCACTGGGAGTGAATGGAGTGTGGGCAGGTATGTTTTGCACACTGCAAAAACTAGCCATCCTAATATAAGGAAAAACATAATAAATTTGAGAACATTTAGACTATAATCACGTGAAATAATCTGCCAGTGCAGTAAGATAATTACACTTGGTAAGACATCTGAGAGGCGGCACGGTGGTGTAGTGGTTAGCGCTGTCGCCTCACAGCAAGAAGGTCCTGGGTTCAAGCCCCGGGGTCGGCGAGGGCCTTTCTGTGTGGAGTTTGCATGTTCTCCCCGTGTCCGTGTGGGTTTCCTCCGGGTGCTCCGGTTTCCCCCACAGTCCAAAGACATGCAGGTTAGGTTAACTGGTGACTCTAAATTGACCGTAGGTGTGAGTGTGAATGGTTGTCTGTGTCTATGTGTCAGCCCTGTGATGACCTGGCGACTTGTCCAGGGTGTACCCCGCCTTTCGCCCATAGTCAGCTGGGATAGGCTCCAGCTTGCCTGCGACCCTGTAGAAGGATAAAGTGGCTAGAGATAATGAGATGAGAAGACATCTGAGAATAATTTGGTTGCAATCTAGAACTAGGTTTAATAATCTCAAAATTGGTGTCTTGTTTTCTTCTAATAAGAAATGCTAGATCATTTCAACTATTTTCAAGATACTTTCACTTGCTAAGACATCATTTTTTTGCAGTGCACACACACAAAAAAAGCCTCTGTTACCATTGTCACTTGACAGTTGTCCAGAAGACACCCTTCACAAGGAGGGCAAGCCACAGAAGGTCATTGCTGAAAAGGTTGGCTGGAAAAGGTGCACAAGCAACAGGGATGACTGCAGCCTTGAGAAGATGGTCAAGAAAAGTCAATTCAAGGACTTGAGAGAGCTTCACAAAGTGTGGACTGAGGCTGGTGTCAGTGTATCAAGAGCCACCACGCACAGATGTGGTGATCACCTCTATGCCATGCCGCACTGATGCAGTAATTCATGGTAAAGGAGCCCCAAGCAAGTATTGAGCAAGTATAAATGAACATGCGTTTCAGAAGTTGGACATGTGTATTGTAAATCCCTTTTTGATTTATCTTAGGGAATATTCTAATAATTTGAGATACTGGATTTCTGATTTTCATGAGCTATAAGCTATAATCATCAAAATTAAAACAAAAAAGTGTTGAAATATTTCACTTTATGTGTAATGAATATGGAATATATGAAAGTTTACCATTTGAATTAAAGTACAAAAAAGTGAAGGTTTTCCACCATATTCTAATTTTATATTATTTATTTATTTATTTATTTATTTATTTATTTATTCTTGGCCTTAGATTACGTACACTTGTGGTCAGACATTTACATACAGTGATATGGATGTCATCTTGGATATGAATGCCATGGCAATATTTGGGGTTTCAGTAATTTCTTTCAACTGTTCTTTTTCTGTGGGAGAATGACTGTACAGCATATATCTTTAATTTAAAAAAAAACAACTGGAATTTGGTGCAGAAGTTTTAATTTTCTTTGGGTTTTCTGAAGTCAACACAGGGTCAAAATTATACATACAGGGTCAAAAATTTACATATGCTCACTTAGATTATTAATTCAGAGGTGCTGAATCTTCAAAAAATGTCTCTTATCTTGCTAAGGCCAAGGCCTTTTAACTTCCTGTTAGTGATCATAATTGACGACAGCTGGTAGCTTCTCTGTGCCTTCATAAAAAGGGTTTGTTTACAGCACTCATTGAATTGACTAACACACAACACAATGGGAAAGTCCAAGGAGCTCAGTGCAGATCTGAGAAAGAGGATTGCAGATGTACAACCCCGATTCCAAAAAAGTTGGGACAAAGTACAAATTGTAAATAAAAACGAAATGCAATAATTTACAAATCTCAAAAACTGATATTGTATTCAATAAAACATAGACAACATATCAAATGTCAAAAGTGAGACATTTTGAAATTTCATGCCAAATACTGGCTCATTTGAAATTTCATGACAGCAACACATCTCAAAAAAGCTGGGACAGGGGCAATAAGAGGCTGGAAAAGTTAAAGGTACAAAAAAGGAAGAGCTGGAGGACCAAATTGCAACTCATTAGGTCAATTGGTAATAGGTCATTAACATGACTGGGTATAAAAAGAGCATCTTGGAGTGGCAGCAGCTCTCAGAAGTAAAGATGGGAAGAGGATCACCAATCCACCTAATTCTGCACCGACAAATAGTGGAGCAATATCAGAAAGGAGTTTGACAGTGTAAAATTGCAAAGAGTTTGAACATATCATCATCTACAGTGCATAATATCATCAAAAGATTCAGAGAATCTGGAAGAATCTCTGTGCGTAAGGGTCAAGGCCGGAAAACCATACTGGGTGCCCATGATCTTCGGGCCATTAGATGGCACTGCATCACATAAAGGCATGCTTCCGTAATGGAAATCACAAAATGGGCTCAGGAATATTTCCAGAGAACATTATCTGTGAACACAATTCACCGTGCCATCCGCCTTTGCCAGCTGAAACTCTATAGTTCAAAGAAGAAGCCGTATCTAAACATGATCCAGAAGTGCAGCCATCTTCTCTGGGCTAAGGCTCATTTAAAATGGACTGTGGCAAAGTGGAAAACTGTTCTGTGGTCAGACAAATCAAAATTTGAAGTTCTTTATGGAAATCAGGGACGCCGTGTCATTTGGACTAAAGAGGAGAAGGATGACCCAAGTTGTTATCAGCGCTCAGTTCAGAAGCCTGCATCTCTGATGGTATGGGGTTGCATTAGTGCATGTGGCATGGGCAGCTTACACATCTGGAAAGACATCATCAATGCTGAAAGGTATATCCAGGTTCTAGAGCAACATATGCTCCCATCCAGACAACGTCTCTTTCAGGGAAGACCTTGCATTTTCCAACATGACAATGCCAAACTACATACTGCATCAATTACAGCATCATGGCTGCATAGAAGAAGGGTCCGGGTACTGAACTGGCCAGCCTGCAGTCCAGATCTTTCACCCATAGAAAACATTTGGCGCATCATAAAATGGAAGATATGACAAAAAAGACCTAAGACAGTTGAGCAACTAGAATCCTACATTAGACAAGAATGGGTTAACATTCCTATCCCTAAACTTGAGCAACTTGTCTCCTCAGTCCCCAGACGTTTACAGACTGTTGTAAAGAGAAAAGTGGATGTCTCACAATGGTAAACATGGCCTTGTCCCAACTTTTTTGAGATGTGTTGTTGTCATGAAATTTAAAATCACCTAATTTTTCTCTTTAAATGATACATTTTCTCAGTTTAAACATTTGATATGTCATCTATGTTCTATTCTGAATAAAATATGGAATTTTGAAACTTCCACATCATTGCATTCCATTTTTTTTTTTTACAATTTGTACTTTGTCCCAACTTTTTTGGAATCGAGGTTGTACACAACTTCGGAATGTTTCTTGGAGCCATTTCTAAACAACTGCAAATTCCAAGATCAGTTCAAACAATTGTATGCAAGTTATTGTGAGGTGTAGTCACTTTCCCAAGCCACTTTGCTTCAAGAAACCCCAAACTGTCACCCTCAGCTGAAAGGAAATTGGTTTGGATGGTGGGGAACAACCTGGGAACCACTAAGGCACAGCCCTGTCATGAACTGGAACCTGATGGATCACTGTCTACAGTTCAGTGAGTTTTACATCACCATGGACTAAGAGACTGCTATCCAAGGAATAACCCCCTACTCCAAAATTGACACCTTCAAGTTTAACTAAAGTTTGAAGCTGACCACACAGACAAAGAAAAAAGCCTTCTGGGGGATAGCTGTATGGTCAGATGAGACAAATACTGAGTTGTTTGACCACAATGACCACCATATACAGAGGGACACTGTACCAGCTGGTAGTGGTAGTGGTAGGATCATCATGCTCTGGGGTTGTTTTGCTGCCAGTGGAACTGGTTCATTGCACAAAGTGGATGGAATAATGAAGGATGACTCCCTCAGAATTCTTCAGCATAAACCATCAGAAACTTGAACATGACTTGGGGCTTGGGAGTTACAACAGGACAATGAACCCAAACACACATCAGAGCTGGTTGTGGAGAATAAAGCAGGCTAACATTAAGCTTAAAACAAGTCCTGAATTCAACCCTATTCAAAATATATGGACCGTGCTTATAAGTTAAGTCCATGTCAAGAAAAAAAAAAATTGAACTCTACCAATTCTACCAGGAAGAGTCATGAAATATCCAACCAGAATTCTGCCAGAAGCTTGTTCATGGTAAACAAAAATGTATGGTCAAGGTGAATCTTGCGAAGAGACATTTTACCCAAATATTATGTGTGCTGTATGTATATTTTTTACCCTGTATCTATAATTATGACCCTGTATCTATAATTTTGACCCTGTGTTGATTTCAGAAAACCCAAAGAAAATTAAAACTTGTGCACCAAATTCGATTCGATTAGATAAAACTTTATTGATCCCTTTGGGTGGGTTCCCTCAGGGAAATTAAGATTCCAGCAGCATCATTACAGATAAACAGAGAAAAGAAATATAGAAAACTTCTAGATAAATTAAAATAAATTAAGTATTTACATATACAAATGTAAAAAGAATAAGATATGGGAAAGAGAGGAAGGGGGAGGGGGAAGGGGGAAGGTGGGAAGAAGGGGGGGTGGCGGCAGGAGAGATATTGCACTTTATATTGCACATTATATTGCACGTTGTCCGGTATTGCTTATTGTTAGGCTAGGCTACTGCTCCTTCCCATCCTTTGTCCTCCTGTTACCCCTCCCCCCCAGAGAGGAGTTGTACAGTCTGATGGTGTGAGGGACAAAGGAGTTTTTAAGTCTGTTCGTCCTGCACTTGGGAAGGAGCATTCTGTCACTGAACAGGCTCCTCTGGTTGCTGATGACGGTGTGCAGAGGGTGACTGGCATCGTCCATGATGTTCAATAGTTTGTCCATAGACCTCTTCTCTGCCACCATCACCAGAGAGTCCAGCTTCATGCCGACCACAGAGCCGGCCCGCCTGATCAGTTTGTCCAGCCTGAATGTGTCCTTCTTGGATGTGCTGCCCCCCCAGCACACCACAGTGTAAAACAGGACACTGGCGACCACAGACTGATAGAACATCCACAGGAGTTTCCTGCTTATGTTAAAGGACTGCAGCCTCCTAAGGAAGTATAGCCTGCTCTGTCCCTTCCTGTATAAGTGTTTGGTGTTGCAAGTCCAGTCCAGCTTGCTGTCCAGCCACAGCCCGAGGTACTTGTAGGAATCCACAGCCTCCACCTCAACTCCCTCAATCAGAACTGGTCGTGACCTTGGTCTGGACCTCCCAAAGTCAATGACCAGCTCCTTGGTCTTTGAGGTGTTGAGTTGCAGATGGTTCCTGTTGCACCACACAGCAAAGTCCCTCACCAAGCTCCTATACTCCTCCTCTCTGTCATCACTGATACACCCAATGATGGCTGTGTCATCGGCAAACTTCTGAATGTGACACAGCTCCATGTTGTAGCAGAGGTCCGCGGTGTACAGGGTGAAGAGAAGAGGGGCCAGCACCGTGCCCTGGGGTGCTCCGGTGCTGCTAATCACAGTGTCAGACGTGATGTCCTTCAGCCTGACGTACTGCGGCCTGTCAGTGAGGTAGCTGGAGATCCAGGTGACCAGGCAGGGTTCCAATCACATCCTGTTCAGTTTGTCCTGAAGCAATAGGGGCTGGATGGTGTTGAAGGCACTCAAGAAGTCCAAGAAGAGGATCCTCACTATGCCATTTCCCTTATCCAGATGCGAGTAGGCTCGGTGTCGCAGGTAGAGGATGGCATCTTCCACACCGACACCTGCCCGGTATGCAAACTGCAGACAGTCCTGGGCATGTTGTACCTGGGGTCTGAGGAGGCTGAGGAAGAGCCGCTCCAATGTCTTCATCAGATGTGAAGTGAGTGCCACCAGTCGGAAGTCGTTCAGCTCACTGGGCCAATTCTTTCTGGGAACTGGAATGATACATGATGTCTTCCAGAGGGTGGGCACTCTCCCCAGCTGCAGGCTAAGGTTGAAGATGCGTTGGAGTGGTTCACCCAGTTCAGCAGCACAGGTTTTCAGTAGTCGGGGACACACCTTGTCCGGGCCTGCTGCTTTCCTGGGGTGAAGCTTCCTCAGTTGACCTCTGACCTGGTCTGCAGTAATGCATGGAGGAGTCTGTGTTGAGGAGGGGGAGGAGGGGGCTGCTGTGATGACTGGGGGTAGGTGTGTTGAGGGAAGAAGGAGAGATGGCTGCAGTGAGGGAGAGGGTGGGGGGACGTGGGCTGGTTGAACCGATTGAAAAAGTCATTCAACTCATTTGCCCTCTCCACTGTCCCCTCGATGACTCTGGTCTTTGTATTGTGGCCTGTGATGGTTTTCGCACCTTCCCAGACCTCCTTCATGCTGTTCTCCTTCAGATTCTGCTCCACCTTTCTCCTGTAGCTGTCCTTAGCTTCCCTCACGCAGCATTTTACCTCCTGCTGTGCTGCTTAATAAATTCTAGTGTTTTTCCCCAATTAAAATGTATGCTGTATATTCTGCCACAGAAAAAAAACAGTTCAAAGAAATTGCTGAAAGCCCAAATATTGCAAAGATGACATTCATGTCACTGTATGCAAAGTTCTGACCACAACTCTGTGTGTGTGTGTATATATATATATATATATATATATATATATATATATATATATATATATATATATGACTCTGTGGTGGCATCAGCCATATTCTATGGAGTTGTCTGTAAGCAATATCACAACAGCAGAGAGGAAATAACTTAATAAGCTGATTAGGAAGGCAGGATATGTCCAGGGTTGTGCACTGGACTCAGTGGACGTAGTGGGGGAGAGAAGGATGTTGGCCAAGTTGTCATCCTTAATGGCGAATACCTCCCATCCACTGCAGAAGACAGTAACAGCACTGGAAGGCTCCTTCAGTGACCGGCTCCTCCATCTGCGGTGTGTTAAGGAGAGATATAGCAGCTCCTTCCTCCCTACAGCTCTGAGACTGTACAATTGGCACCTCAACAAGCACAGCACTAGACACTCCTCACAATAATGAACAATACTGTCCAGATCACTTCTACATCCATAGAAACCCCTCTGAATGTATACTGTGTTCACTGACTATCAGCATCAGTATTTTACAGCGAACTGCTAGCTGCACACTGTTAAAATGGCTCTTGTGCAATATATCTACTTACCTGTACAATACTACCTGTGTAATATGGGTAATACTACCTGTGCAATACTTGCATGAGCAATACCACCTGTGTTACTTATGTTAACTGTATATCTGCAAACCTGTTAATTTGTGCAAATTTGTTAATTCTTATCTTTAATTTGTACTTTATTTCTTTTTATATATACCCTTTTTTGTATACTCAGTACTTTTGCACTACCCCTTCACTGCCTTATTTTTTTCTCTTTCTATATTTTGCTGCTGTAATGAAGTAAATTTTCCCTTGTGGGATAATAAAAGGCTATCTTATCTCATCTTTATATATATATATATATATATATATATATATATATATATATATATATATATATATTAGTGGCTATCCCTCAGATTTGAAAATGATGGTCTCCTAATCGGTAGTGGCTTGGTGGATCCCAAGATGGCTGAGGAGCTACTTGCGCACTGCTTCTAGCAGACGTTGCAAGTGGTCGTGGTGGGGAGTTTTGGGCAATTGGAGTCTCTTTGTTGCTCCTTCTGCTTTCTTCTCTTCTCCTCAGTGTGGCTCATCCATGTCTTCTCGAATCTTTCCATTCCTACATAGATCAACACTCTTCAGTTAGTACGATCTTTGGCTTGCTCTTTTCAGGTCTCCCAGTCAATGCTGCAGCTCTTCAAATTTGATTTCAGAAAATCTTATTGCACTTTTTCTGTCCTCCCTTGGTCCGCTTTCCTTCGCTCAGTTGTGAGTAGAAAACCTGTTTGGGGAGTTGATTGTCATCTATCCTGACAATGTGACCCACCCATTGTAGCTGGTTCCTGATGATGATGGATTCAATGCTCTGTTGTTTCATTTTGGTCAGGACACTGATGTTGGTGTGGTATTCTTCCCAACTGATACATAGGATGTTCCTCAGGCAGTGTTGATGGAATTGTTTTCGGGACTTCAGGTAGCGGCGGTATGTTGACCAATTCTCGGATCCTTACAGGAGAGTTGGAATAACTACGGCCCTGTACACAAGGATTGTCATCTCTCTGTGGAGGTCTCTGTTTTGAAAGATGTGAGAGCAAAGCCTGCCAAAGGCATTTCCTGCACATTTGAGATGATGTTGTATTTCATCATCAGTGTCAGTGCTTGATGACCAGTAGCTGCCCAGGTATGGAAAGTGGCTTATGTTTTCCAGGACCTGTCTGTTTATTGTCACTGCAAGGGCTTTTGGGTGGGTCTCGAGAGGAGGTGTTTGGTACAAGACTTGAATTTTCTTCTGGTTGACTTGAAGACCAAGCTTGGTATAGATTTTGTCGAAGGTTTCAAGAATCTCCTGAATCCCGTCCTCTGTGTAGGATGTCATACTATTATGATTGGTGGACTGGAAGTCCAGGAGGGAGGTGGCAGTCATTTTGTTCTTGGACCTCAGCTGACTCAGGTTGAAGTTTCCCATTGGTTCTGTAAACTATGTTGATTCCAGGTGGTAGTTTCTCTTTGACCAGGTGCATGATGGTAGCAACAAAGATAATGAACAGCATTGGGGTGAAGATGCAGCCCTGTTTCACTCCAGATCTAATCTTGAAAGCTTTGGTCTTTGTGCCGTTCACCAGAACCATGGCAGACATATAGTCATGTAGAAGTTTCAGGACCTTGCATTTTTCAAGACAGCTGACTTTGGCCAGGATTTTCCACAGGAGGGGAAATGATACATTTTCAAAAGCCTTTTGGTGACTGGCTTGAGACGATTGTTGGCGATGCAGGCTAGGACTTTTCCTGTGACAGACAGCAAGGAGACCCCATGGTAGTTCCCACAGTTGGACTTGTCTCCTTTTCACTTATAGATGGTGACAATCATTGCATCTTTCAGGTTGGTTGGGATGTCCTCTTGGATCCAAATCTCGATGATGAGTTGGTGCAGCTGCTGCTGAAGCAGAGGCCATCCTTCTTTGAAGATCTCAGCAAGGATGTTGTCAATGCTGGGGGCTTTGTTGTTTTTTAGCACATTGATGGCAGAGCAAGTCTCCTCAAGGCTAGGGATCCAGCCAAGATCGTCAATGGTGTTTTGACTAAGCAGGTGGCTGAACACGTCTTCACTGATGGTCAGATTGGTGTTCAGAAGTTCTTTGAAGTGTTCCATCCACCTTGCACTGATGTCATCTTTGGTCTTCAGCAGTGTCAAACTATCTTTGCTTCATGGAGGCGCTTGTCCTTGGTTAGAGGGACTGAAGATGGCTTTGGTGGCTGTGATAATTCCCTGATGTGGGTGGAGTACAGAAGTACGGCAGGCAGGGGTTAGTGTTCAACAATCGCTTATTGTTATAGCTTTTCAGCTTACTTACTCAAAGAGGACATGAACACACATACACACACACACACACACACACACACACACACACACACACAAACGTACACCGTTGTGTTCTGGTCCCAACCAACCCTCCTCTGCTCTCCTACTCCTCATGCTCCATCACTGCAAGAAACACACACACACACACACACACACATTAATTGACACCAGGTGAAATGACTTGGCCACTCACCTTCCCTGATCCCGCCCTCCATTCAGAAACTGACGCTCGGCCACGCCCCTGCTGCTACATACCCCCACCACCCAACTCAGGCCAGGGAGCCGTCTGGCCTGCAGTGGACCCCCCCCCCCGACAGGATAGGAAGTCCACCACCACCATCTGCACCCCTGGCCATTGGACCACCTCGAATTTGAATGGCTGGAGGTCGAGATACCAATGGGTAAGCCATGCGTTGGCATCCTTCATGCGGTGGAGCCACTGGAGGGGTGTGTGGTCTGAACAGAAGGTGAAAGTGCATCCCAGCAGGTAGTATCGGAGGGTGAGGACCGCCGACTTGATGGCCAGACACTCCTCCTCGATGGTGCTGTATTTGAGTTCATGTATCGAAAGCTTGCAGCTGATGTACAGCATGGGTCGTTCTTCGCCCTCCACCTTCTGGGACAGAATGGCCCCCAGCCCCCTGTCTGATGCATCTGTCTGTAAAATAAAGGGGAAAGAAAAGTCAGGGGAGTGTAAAAGTGGACCCCCACACAGTGCAGCGTTTACTTTAGAGAAAGTCTGTTAAGCGTTGCTCTGTCCACTGGACCAGATCTGGTGCTCCCTTTTTTTAGTGAGATCAGTCAGCAGGCTGGTGACATCCAAATAATTAGGTATGAACCTACGATAGTAGCCAGCCAGCCTCAGGAACTGTCTCACCCTCTTTTTGGTCTTGGGCCTTGGGCAGGCCGCAATCACTGCAGTCTTGTTAATTTGGGGCCGCACATGCCCATGACCCAAGTGGAAACCAGATACCGTACTTCCACCTACCCAATTGCACACTTTTTGGGGTTAACGGTGAGACCCACACATCTTGGCGACTTTAAGATGGCCCTAAGGTGTTCGAGGTACTGCAGCCAATCA